>NW_028241636.1:0-247327 GCF_964263255.1 Lissotriton vulgaris
CACAGAGCAAGGCCTAACCTTGGAGAAATGAACATTTCCACAGCCTGCTTTTCGAGTCAGAGAATATGTAGCTGACAACATGATTCAAAATGGCAGCTGAGCATAAAATGGTGCAGCAAATGCTAACTTAACACGAGAGCTAAGCACAAACAAGATAGCAAAACATTTTCATTTCATCAGCATGTACGACTGCGTCTTTTCTCATTCTCTTCATAGCACACCATGCTAGTGCACAGTGATATTTGTTGCTGTAGTATCATCAAACGCCACGCGCCTTACCCAACTTGTCACATACGGGGCAGATCCCAAACAACCCCCCTGTTAATGGACCCTAAAGGGTGCCAGTATCTGATGCAAATCAGAGCGGTACCAGGGGTATGAAGTGCCATATAGATAGTACAGCAGGACCACTCAGAAAGTGCTTTAGAGCTTGCAGGTGGCCAGGAAAGCGCTACATATTTACCACTATGATACAATTCTCTTTTACTACACAGAGATAGACACTTGTGTTTGCTGCCTTTGGTATCTCAGTTGATCTTGTACACTGGGTAAGAGGGCAGTGTTGTTTAGTTTCCCCGTGTCTCAGGCTGAGGTCCTGTGTGGAGGGAACCTTAAGTCTTGGTACAAGTTATTTGCCAGAGGTTTTGCTGGAAGGTGACTGGAATTTGTCTTCGAGAGTTAAAACAGGTCTACAGCCTCAGTGAAAATTCTCGGGTAAGCATTTGCACTGCACTTGTGATGTTAAAGGAACACAACTAGCTGATTGCCCTGTCCTAAATAATTAAATGTTTTTTCTATAAGAGTAATAGCAGCCACGCAATCCCGATAGCTGCAAGTATTCAACCCTAGCCAATTAAAGCAGACTATGCAAATTAGGAATGGAACAAATTCCATCGGGGCATTGATATCATTGGTGCATTAGATATTGGGGCACCAGGACACAGGAGTGTGAGGGGAGCATTACAACTCCATTTTATAAGATGCTGTTTGACTGGATATGAGTGGGACCAGTGACATTAGGGTGTACCATGTCCTACTATTAGGAGCCTGTACTCACTGCTTGCACATTACTTCTCTCCACTCACTGCCTGCAGAGTACTTCTTCTACCTTACCTCTTTCATAGTACTTCTCCCCAGTCCCTGTAAAACATCTCCCCACTCCTGCCTTCACGGTACTGCACTCCATTCCCAGACTCCACAATACTTCTCTCCCTCACTGCCTGCACAAACTTCTCTCCACTCACTGTCTTCACAATTCTCCACACGACTCGCGTCTTCACATCTCTCCAATCACTCCTTGCACATTACTCCTCTCCATCCATTGCCTGAACAATACTTGCCTCTCACTGTCTCCACTGTACTTCTCTCCACTCACTGACTGCAGAGTACTTCCCTCCACTCCCTATCTCAACAAACTTTTGCCCCACTCACTGCTTGAACAGTTCTTTGCCCCACTCAATGCCTTGACAGTACTTCTCTCCGCTCACTGTCTCTACTTTTCTACTCTTCACTCACTGTCTGTACGGTACTTCTTCCCACTCAATCCCTTGGCAGTACGTCTCTTCACTCATCGTCTCCACAATACTATTTTCCACTCACTACCTCCACAGTGCTTCTCTCCATTCACTTTCTCTACAGTACTTAATTTCTGCCATCCCTTCACAGTACATATCTCCGCTCACTGCTTGCACAGTACTCCTGTACCTCCAATGCCCCTCAGTAGATCTCGGCACTCACCATCTCCGCTATACCCCTCTCCACTCCACTCACAGTCTCAACAAAAATGGCTTCCCACTCCCTCCCTCCACAGTATGTGTTCCACTCACTGCCTGCACAGTACTTCTCTCCACTCACTGCCTGGGCAGTACTTCTCTCCACTCACTGCCTGCACAGCAGTTCTCTCCACTCACTGCCTGCACAGTACTTCTCTCCACTCACTGCCTGGGCAGTACTTCTCTCCACTCACTGCCTGCACAGCACTTCTCTCCACTCACTGCCTGCACAGTACTTCTCTCCACTCACTGCCTGCACAGCACTTCTCTCCACTCACTGCCTGCACAGTACTTCTCTCCACTCACTGCCTGGGCAGTACTTCTCTCCACTCACTGCCTGCACAGCACTTCTCTCCACTCACTGCCTGCACAGTACTTCTCTCCACTCACTGCCTGGGCAGTACTTCTCTCCACTCACTGCCTGCACAGCACTTCTCTCCACTCACTGCCTGCACAGTACTTCTCTCCACTCACTGCCTGCACAGCACTTCTCTCCACTCACTGCCTGCACAGTACTTCTCTCCACTCACTGCCTGGGCAGTACTTCTCTCCACTCACTGCCTGCACAGCACTTCTCTCCACTCACTGCCTGCACAGTACTTCTCTCCACTCACTGCCTGCACAGCACTTCTCTCCACTCACTGCCTGCACAGTACTTCTCTCCATTCACTGCCTGGGCAGTACTCCTCTCCACTCACTGCCTGCACAGTACATCTCTCCACTCACTGCCTTCTCTCTACTCAATGTATCAACACAATTCCTCCCCACTCCCCACTCACTCCCTTTCCTGTACTGCTCCCCACTCAAACCCTCCACAGTACTTCTTCCTTGTCACTGCCAGCACTGTAGTTCTCAACCGTCACTGCCTGTAAGTTCTCTCCCCTCACTCCCTTCACAGTACTTCTTCCTTCCCTCTCTCTGCCTCCACAGTGCTTCTCTCCACTCACTGCCTGCCCAGTACTTCTCTCTATGTAGTGTCTGCACAGTGCTTCCTCCCATTCACTCTCTCCACAATACTTCTCTCCAAGTCCCTACCTGCACAGCACGCCTCTACATTTGCTGCCGGCACAGTACTTCTCTCCACTCACTGCTTGCATGGCTCTTGTCTCCACTCACTGCTACAGTACATCTCACCACTTAATGCATATACTGCACTTCTCTTCACTCACTTTCTCCACAATACTTCAATCCAGTGACTGCCTGCAGAGTATATTGATCCACTCACTGCCTGCATAGTTGTTCCTTCTTAAATAAACAACAGCAAACTATCTGGACCCCACCTTTTTCGTCTCCCATCCCCCCCATGAATGTTGGGGTACCACAGGGCTCCCTTTTGAGCCCAACGTTGTACAACTTATATATGGCTCCTTTAGCGCTTGTAGCCGAGAAACACGGGGCTAAAATAGTGTGATATGCCGATGACACACAATTGCTGTTTAATTGTGAGAAGGGCACTGAGTTTAATGGTAATGGGATTAACACCTGTCTGTCTGAGGTGTTCTCTTGGCTTAGGCAAAATCAACTGAAGTGCAACTTCGGAAAGTCAGAGATCATTTTCTTTGGCTCCTATCCCTGTGCAGCATGGCACAACTGGTGGCTGCAAGACATGTCCTCTCCCGCTATGTTAGTCAACATCGTGAAAAATCTTTTGGTCAAATTTGACTACTCTCTTTCAATGAAGGCGCAGATTCAATCAGTGTCCGGGACTTGTTTTAGAATACTGCAAATGCTAAGGAACTTTCTCCCCCTGCTTCCAGTCTCTCACAGGAAGACGGTAGTCCAGGCCCTGGTGGCATCACGACTGAACTACGTAAATGCCTTGTACCTTGGCTTTCCCGATTACCTACTTGGTCGCCTACAGGTAATCCAAAACGTGGCGGCTAAAGCCATTCTCTTGGCTGGGATGAGAACACATACAACCCCTCTTCTGTCCTCCCTTCACTGGCTTCCGTTGTGGAAGAGGATTCATTTTAAAGCGTTTGTGCTGGTTTTTAAAGCCTTCCACAAAATAGGTGCCCCGTATCTTGGGGAAAGATTCCAGCACTATACTCCACGCCGGACCCTGAGGTCTTCTGCCAAGTTTCTGACCATTACCCCTAAGATACGACTCTCCCTGATTGGAGGCAGATCTTTTCAAGTGGTGGCGTCATGACTCTGGAATGGCCTGACCATCTCTCTTACACAGGTCCAGGATCTCCTCACTTTTAGGAGACAACTAAAAACTTGGCTTTTTAAACAGTAGATCCCGTGGTGGCGTACCTTGCTCTGTGTTGTCGGTTCATGCTTAGCACCGGAACACTCCCTGGAGTAGCCGTGCGCTTTATAAATAGCGGCTAACATAACATAACATAACATAACTCACTACCTTCACAGTATTTCTTTCTTCCCACTCACTTCCTCCACACTACTTCTCTCCACTCACCGCCTGTACAGTACTTCTCTTCACCCCCTTCCTTCATAGTAGTTCTCTCCACCTGCATGTTCATTCTCTTCACTCACTGCCTCCACAGTACTTTGCATCACTCATTTACTGTCTGCACAGAACTTCTCTCCCCTCACTGTTTCCACAGCACTTCTCTGTACTCAGTGTCACAACAGTATTTCTCTCCACTCACAACCTCCACAGCACTTCTCTCCACTCACTGGTTTCACAGTACTTTTCTCTACTCACTATCTCCACAATACTTTTTGCTACTCACTGCCTGCTAAATACTTCTCTCTACTCTCTGTCTTCAATAACTTCTCTCCACTGTCTCCACTGTCGTTCTCACCACTTAGTGCCTGAACAGTACTTCTTTGCATTCACTGTCTCCACAATACTTCTCTCCACTTATTGCCTGCACAGTACTTTTCTCCACTCACTGCCTGTACTTGAGGTGAGTTCCTGGGGTTCAGAGGAGTATGGTGGCAGATTGACTGTTTGAGTTCTTTTGGTTAAGAATGAGCAGATCCATTGGAGGGCAGGTCCCTGAATGTTGGCCCGTGCATGGTCTGTTCAAGATGGGGTGGGAGGTCGTATCAAATGCAGCTGAGAAATCTAGTGGGATGAAGGCAGCAGTTTCTGCTCTGTCTGGATCACCCAGCTGTTGTCTGCTGCTGTGATGAGAGCTGTGTTTGTCCTGTGTTTGGTGCGGCGACTCTTGATGGCTTTCTCCAGGACCTTGGCTGGGTTTGTTAGGACCAAGATTGGTCAGTAGTTCGGAAGCTTGGCCGGGCCCTGTTTCATCCTGTGCAATTCAGACAACAAATGAGCATTTCTTTCTCTTGTTTTACAATTAAGGTTAATGGTTTGTCTTTAATTTATGGCGCATGAGGCTAGAGCATGGGTTGCAGACAGAAGCCACATGAAAGCTTGGTTCATTTTGGGCTCGAGGGCCCAAGTTGACCTTGAACTGAGCCAGAGTCAAGCATCTTGTGCAAGCCGGGTCCGAACCTTCAGTGAAGGTCCCACCTCTAGATGACACATGATACCCTAAATCCAATTGATAATGAACAAAGGTGGCAGTATTCAGGCTTAGTCAAAGACTTAGAGCCGCCTGATCTTATCTCCATAGAGGTGAACTGGCTTGGTGTTAGAGTGTTGGTAAGGGATGTAGCAAGCAGTGCTTAAATTATAAAAAAAAAATAAGCACTGGGGCCCATTTTGTTTCTTAAGAGACCACCACCAGTAGTGTCAAATGCCAGGGTTGCTGAATATCAGTGCTTCTTACTCTTGATACCTTTTCATGCCTCTTCCTTCCGCCACCCTAACTTCTTGTCTCTTTATTGCACTCTTCTGGATTTTTCTCATCTGTTTTCTAACTTTCTCACTGTTTCCTTATCTTTCTCTTCCTTCTTTGTCCCTTGTCTGTCTTTCATTCTGTTGCTCTGGGTTGAAGTCAAGTGGTAAAAATAAGTTGTTGTCTTCAAATATGAACGCCAGTACCCAGCACTTCCAGCCACCAGCACAAATTAAGCACTGATGGCAAAAGTGCACCACATTCCTTAGCGTTGGAAGACAGCTGGCACAGGCACAATATGCCAGTCCTGTGCCTCTGAAATGCATAAAGCACTAGGAAGAGCCACTCACAGGATGGCCTGTGCATCTAAAAGGCTTTAGGATAGGTAAGGCCAGTTAGTCTTCAGGTCTGCACGTCTGACAGGCGGCTGGAGTCTGAGGATGACAAAGTCACAACTTAGGACTGTGCCTTTGAAAGATTGGTGAGACCATATCAGTCAGTCACAAATCAGGTGTGTGACTACTCAGTTCTCTACTGCACTGTTATATTATGATAATACATCTTTTAAAGCATACATTGGTTACCCAGTGGCATCTTCGCACTAGTTGCAACCAATTGAAAGGAAAAAAACAATTAATATACAAAAAGAGAGGCTTTTTTTTGTTTTCTATCTAAGAATCCCCACATAGTGAGAGGTCAATAAACCATTTCTATGCTGCTAGTTAAGGATTGTGGGCCTCAATTACTACAAAATGATGCAGCTCGGTGCCGCAAGCCATTTTGCTGCGCTGAGCTGCGTCATTTTAAAAGCACAGGGATGCGTCATATTACAATATGACACCTCTGTGTGCTTTCCTTGGTGCTGGAGCACAATTGGCAGCCATAAGCCAGCGTAGGCTCCCTTGCGTCATGTTGAAAGGGCGCCTGCATTGTGGGGATGTACAAAAACAAGACACCAACAAATTGGCAACCACGTTCCAAAAAATAGTGCAAATATATAAAAAATAAAATAAATCAGTATAGAAATACAATAAGATTAAAAGTGTGTCAATTCACATATGTGAATTGACACACTTTTAATCTTATTGTATGGCACTGTAATTTTGTATTTATTAATTCATTATATGTAATAAATTGTACAATTTCTATACTGATTTGTTTTATTTTTTATATATTTGCACTATTTTTTGGAACGTGGTTGCCAATTTGTTGGTATCTTGAGTTATGTGGGGGTATACACAATAGGTTTTTCCCCTAGGGAAGCAGTGGGACTTCTCCCTCTTTGATCACATATCACTCCTTGTCCCAGATGGAACTTGTAAGGAGACCTCCCTTCTTTTTGACAGATGTACAAAAACAATCATTGATGGGATTTTCCTCTTTCTATTACTTGGAAAGAGGAAAAACGAGGTGAATTAAAAGTATTTCTCCTCGTTGCACCGTTTGCTTTACAAACCGTTGTGAATCTGGGAATGTGTCAGGCTCCATGGATGTTGGGTAGGAGCACCCACAGCATCACCCATGGAACACCCTTCACGCCGAGTAATGTGTGAAACTGGCCCAAATTTACAAGGCCATAGAATGCCACGCAGACCGCCGTGTGTTAAAAAAAGTGTCACAATGGTGGCACAATGGGCTTGTAAATGAGGCCCTGTGTGCCAAACGGTGCACATTTGAGCCATGGTGCCATCAGATAGAGGACAGTGTAGGAGTCTGGGCAGCAGACAGTGCACCAATGTAATCACCTAGTGTGGTGTAGACCATAGACCTACATAAATTTAGTATTAATCTGAATCTGTATCAGCAACCATTTACCCCTTGTTGCCTAAACAGGTCTGGGTAGGTGCAATTTGAAGGTCTAGATTTTGACAGTTTGTCAACCTGCCCTATTGCATACATACAATATACATAAAAAGAGGGCTCTGAGTCTGCCCACTGGATTTATTCAAGCAAACTCTTTCAGTCATTGGCTTGAGATTTTGTACATCATTCAGTGCCTCAGTCCAGTGGCATATTCATTGTCACATAATGCAATTAACTGTTTGGGCATACCCTTCCACCTCCATTTGAGTGCTTGCATTGAACTGCTTTAGCAAGCACTTTACAAATAGAACCCTCTTTGCCTGGCAACCAGCACACAATTTACTCAGATGCATCACTTTCGTTGGTTGAATGACGGACCAACACAGAGAAATACTCTGCATGCCTTTACCACAAATATTTTACCTCACATTTTTTGGAACGCATATGCTTTTCCAACATATGACTTTACCATGGATTGTGTGTGTGTGTGTGTATATATATATAAATATATATATATATATATCAAACTGCACTCGCCCAGCACAAATCAGCAAACCCCAATGTCCGGGGAACCGCCAATCCATACAAACGATAGCTGACCCAGGTCTTCAGGTGAAGAAAAGTTTCTTTATTTAATATACGTGCATCGCCACCAGCATAACGTTTCGGCCTGCTCCGAGGCCTTGGTCACATGACGCTGGGGGTAGGACAAGCTGTATTTAAAGTGCAAGTGCAAGATAGAGGAGGAACCTGGTTGGTTGTGCACTATTACGATATAATAAACATGGAAGACATATTTACAGTGACAACATGTTAAAAGCCGGAAAAAAGTACAATAGTAAAAAAAACATTTTGTTAAAAAATTGATTTACATTTATACAACGGCCTAGCTGTAATTGGCAAAACCAATTTCATTGTATATACAATAATGCCAACTGTAAGACTGCAAGGAACAGATGTTGATCAAGTACATCCCCAATGGAGAAATAGCGAATAGTGAGAACGCAATAATATGCGCTTCCCCCATACATAGTGTATTCGACTATTTAGTACATCATTTCAACCTTGCAGCAATGCTCACAATATAACCCAAGTGGGTGATGGCCTCAACATATCATGTCGATAACTGATTTAACCACGTAATATATAGTGTTGATGAATAGATCTACCTAGTCACCATACCAACCAAGAAATGTCTAATCCCAAAATGAAAATATGTGAAAAAGAAGGTGTTGTGAAAGTGATTGAAAAAAATAAATGTTTTTTTGTTTTTTATATATTTATACTTAAATGTTAAAAACACCTCCCTCGATGGCAAATGGGAGTATGATCCAAAACTAATCTTGAATCGAATATCAGTGCAGGGGTCTGTGGCAGCAATAACAGCACTTCGGACATACTACTCATACAAAATATGAACGACAATTTTACAGATATAATTTGTATGAATGCCCATAGTGAACCCGGACTTGGATCTATAAATGGGTATAGAAGTCAACGCTGGTGTTTAACCCATGTGGTATCTTAGTATCAAGATCCAAGATATATCTGGTCTCCAGAGCCCTTAATTTAGCTTCGCGGATGCCACCTCGGCGAAGTGGAGGAACTGAATCAATAGCAAAGTATTTCAACAAGTGGCTCTGTTTACCATGGTGTTCCTTAAAGTGACGTGCCACTGGATAAGTGGGGTCCTCAGTGTTGATGGCCCTAATGTGCTGGAGTATCCTTTTGTGCACCTGCAACTTGGTGCTACCCACGTAGCGCAGGGCACACGGACACTCCAGCACATACACTGTGAACTCTGTTTTGCACGTTGGTAATGGACCGAGGAACATCAGAAAAAGGGGTTAAATACTCAGTCATGTTCATACCCTGCCTGCATGCCTTGCAGGACAAGCATTTCTTAAAACCTGTGATGGCCTTGAACCGGGGAATTACTGTTACCACCTCAGGACTGGATTTGACCAATGCGTCATTAAGGGAGAAAGCTTTTCTATGGGAGATATCAGGTCTAACTGGCATTAAATGCCCAATCACTGGATCAGATTTAATGAGATTCCAGTTCCTTGTAAGTCAAGCCAAGTCAAGTCAGTATTTATATAGCGCACTACATACCCAGAGGGTCTCAAGGCGCTTGAGGAAGGGGGGAGAATTACTTATCGAATATCCAGGTTTTGAGCTGTTTTCTGAAGGCTAGGTGGTTTTGAGTAAGGCGGAGGTGGATGGGAAGGGAGTTCCAGATTTTTGCCGCTAAGTAGGAGAAGGATCTTCCACCCATGGTGGTTTTGTGGATGCACGGAACAGCGGCGAGGGCTTGGTTGGACGAACGCAGCTGGCGGGTGGGGGTGTAGAAGGATAGGCGCGTGTTGAGGCATTCGGGTCCAAGTTCGTAGAGGGCTTTGTGTGCGTGGGTGAGGAGACGGAATGTTATCCTCTTATTGACGGGGAGCCAGTGGAGGTCTTTCAGGTGACCGGAAATGTGGTCTTTGCGAGGGATGTCTAGTATGAGTCTGGCTGAGGCGTTTTGGATGCGTTGGAGTTTTTTCTGAAGTTTTGCAGTGGTACTGGCGTACAGGGTGTTTCCGTAATCCATTCGGCTTGTGATCAGTGCGTGGGTGACCGTTTTTCTAGTTTCGGTGGGGATCCAGTGGAATGTTATTTTGAGCATGCGTAAGATGTTGAAGCATGATGATGAAACGGCGTTGACTTATCTGGTCATCGAGAGTGAGGAGTCCAGGATGACGCCCAGGTTCCGTGCATGGTCCGTCGGTATGGGTGCTTTTCCTAGGGCCGCTGGCCACCAAGAGTTGTCCCAGGCAGAAGGGGAAGTACCTAAGATGAGGACTTCCGTTTTGTCGGAGTTCAGTTTAAGACGGCTGTGCTTCATCCATTCGACTACTTCTTTCATCCCTTCATGTAGGTTGGTTTTGGCGGTGTTTGGGTCTTTGGTGAGTGAAAGGATCAGTTGAGTGTCATCAGCGTAGGAGATGATGTTGAGGTTGTGTTGACGTGCGATGGTTGCGAGGGGGCTCATGTAAACGTTGAAGAGGGCAGGGCTGGGAGAAGATCCTTGTGGAACGCCGCAGATGACTTCGGTGGCCTCTGACTTAAAAGGTGGGAGGCGGACTCTCTGAGTTCTTCCAGCGAGGAACGAGGTGATCCAGTCCAATGCTTTTCCTTGAATTCCGATGTTGTTGAGGTGTTGTATAATGGTGCTATGACAGACTGTGTCGAAGGCTGCAGAGAGGTCAAGGAGGATGAGGGCGACTGTGTCTCCGTTGTCCAGAAGTGTTCGAATGTCATCTGTTGCTGCGATGAGGGTGGTTTTGGTGCTGTGTTTGGCTCGGAAGCCGGACTGTGAGGAGTCGAGGGATTTGTTGGTTTCGAGGAAGGCGGCAAGCTGATTGTTGATGGCTTTCTCGATGACTTTGGCCGGGAATGGGAGGAGCGAGATGGGGCGGTAGTTTTTGAGTTCGGTGGGGTCTGCTGTGGGTTTTTTCAGAAGGGCGCTGAGTTCGGCGTGTTTCCAGCTTTCCGGGAAGGTAGCGGAGTTGAGGGAGCAGTTGATGACGTCTCGAAGGTGGGGTGCGATGATGGAGTCTGCTTTGTTGAAGATGTGGTGGGGACATGGGTCTGTTGGGGAACCTGAGTGGATGGAGTTCATCAGGCGAATGGTGTCATCAGTGGTGATTTGGTTCCAGTCATAAAGGATGTTCGAGGGGGGTTTAGGTTCAGGGGTGGGTGGGGTGGGTTGGTCTTCGGGTTGGTTGTCGAAGCTGTTATAGATGTCGGTGATTTTGTCGTGGAAGAATGAGGCTAGGGAGTCGCAAAGGACTTGAGAGGGAGTGATGTCGTTGGTGCTGGCGGTGGGGTTGGTAAATTCTTTGACGATGTTGAATAGTTCCTTGCTGTAAGGATTTTCCTTAATGCCTTGCTGTAAGGATTTTCCTTAATGCCTGCAATTGACGATTGAATGTTAGCACTAATCTAACAGGTTGGTCACAATTAGTCGTCTCATTAGTTTTAAATCTCCTAGGTTCTAAAGCTGTTTCCCTAGACATGGCATTCACCTTGCGAATAGCTGTGTCGATTGTATTCACAGAATATCCTCTAGCAAGGAATCGAGCTCTACTGTCCAGATGAGCCATTTTACATTCTTCGTCAGTGCTACAAATGCGTCTGATACGAAGCATCTCCCCATAGGCGATGCTCCGTATCAGATGTGCTGGATGGTGACTTTTAGCATGAAGCACCGTGTTTCCAGAGGTCGGCTTGCGGAACAATGTAGTATTTAATTTATCATTGGTGACCAAAACCCTGACATCCAAGAAATCAATAGATGTTTGACTCATATTGTGGGTAAATTCCAGATTGTATGATTTACTGTTCAATTGTGCAATAAAATCAACTGCCTCCTGTTCAGTGCCCCGCCATATGAAAAAAATATTGTCAATGTAACGATACCACTGGGCTACTGACTTTGCCATAATCAGACCGTGTGTACCCATGAGGACCTGCTTCTCCCAATAGCCCATATGCAAACAGGCATAACTTGGAGAGAAACAGGCCCCCATGGCCACACCCCTGATTTGTTGGAAATATTAGCTGTTGAACTGGAAATATATATATTATATATGTTATGTTATGATCTATGGCATCCATTCATTAGTATGTCTTCACTGTTCATTAGGCCGAATCCGCTGTGTTTTGTACTATGCACTGTCACTTTAATAATTATAAAAAGGAAATTGAAGCCAAAGAGCGCTATCATGTGATCAAGGTCCAGGAGGGACCGAAACATGTCATGGCTGACTAAAGGAAAGCAGATAAGCAAACTTTGCACAGAAACGTGGTCTGTGCCTGCTTTAAATATTACGGAGATGGGGAATTGTGACTAGCGGTAAAAGGCGATATTTATTGGCTGTATATGCTTCTCGCAGCCCAGCACGGATCTCCACACAAAAAGAGGCGACAACATATTTCCGTGCAACCAGCCGGAGGTATTTGGATTGTTCTCCCTGTAAGGATACAAGTCATCGCCCCCCCGCGGCCAAAGTAAACAATCCTCCTGGAGTAAACTCCTCGGAAAGCTGTGTCGGAGGACGCCTGGTCGGGGATTGAACATTCAAGGTAGGAGTTGATCGGCATTGCGGGGAGTGTGGTGTGCAAGCTGCAGGGACAGCGGGATTAATTGTGAATCCCCCATTCTTGTGTCTGCTTCTAAACATTGCATTTCATCAAATATGTCAGCAGACATGCTCAGGGACCGAGAGGCGGCAGCCTTTGAAGTATTCAGTAACACGCCTCAAAGTAATGCAGTAACATCGCAAGTGGCGGTTAATCCAGTAAACACGGACATCAAAGAAAAATTCCGGACACTAGAAAAACCTACAAAATCTGAACAGGGCAAGTGGTGGGAGCATAAGTCTTTGGAGCGCTATTTGGATGTGGGTACAGGGGTGGCTCTAGGCTCATGGTGGCCCTGGGCAGGGAGCGTAGGTAGGGAGCCCCGGAAGAGGGGGTCCGGGCAGGGCGGAGCGCGGAGGCCAGTGAAGAGGGGGTGTTTGGAAGTGGAACAGAGCCGGAGGCTGCCAAATCCTTGCCAGGGGCAGCCACGCAAATATGTATCCATCCTCAGAGGATTATTATATTAAGGATATATATTGGTGTGGTGGCCACTGGGGGGTTGGTGGCCCTGTGCAGGTGCACAGCTTGCACATGCCTAAGGCCGCCCCTGGTGGGTAGAATCCCCAGGTGGCTAAGGATATTAATAGCCCCTAGTTGGGATCAGCCCTTATGATGAGAGACTGGGCTCAAAGCAATTTAGAATCATCCAAAAGGCTTGTCGAAATTCTAGTAAAATACGCTGAAATAGATCGAATAGCATTACAAGAAAAAATTGAAACACTCAATGACGAAATCAAACAACTAAATAAAGGAGAAGAAGAGAAAAAATTAAGCGATGAAATGACAGTGCGCTTAAAAAGAGAGGAGGACAAAATCAAAGAACGCAAAGCGTTCAAGTTTCACCACGATAGAGTGGACTATGAAATAGGGCATACCTTTACCTTTTCAAAAAAATATGACATCATGGAAACAAATAACATGAAAATACAGAGTGAAACTGGCACCAATGCATCCACAAACAAAAATACTTATGAACGTGTATCCAATTCAGATTTAAGTTCCAATCTGGAGAGCGAAGCAGAACTGGATGGCCAACCGTCAGTTCCAAGACAAACATTACCAAATCTTTCTCCAGGAGAAGAAATACATTTTTTAGTGGACGAAAGAAGGGCGGCGCTTCGCCCGAGGATAGACCAGAGCGCCAGAGGAAGAGGCACAACCACAAGCGGAGACTGAGGAGGAAAGCAAACCAAGAGGTCAACATACAAAACAAGCATTTACAATGCAATGGTTTCGCCTTTGGAAAAGTTTGAGCTATTGGCATTGTAAATGACAACATTTGTATTTATGTGTTGGTTTTGAAAACAGATAAATAAATGGCATTGTCATTTACATTGCCATTAGCTTAATCTCTCGCAAATGTGAGACCTATTGTACCCTACGGACGAGCTCAGCAGACAGCAATTACTACCACACACACACACCCAGAGCCAGACAAACACACCCAGAGCCAGCCACACACACACACACCCAGAGCCAGCCACACACACACACCCAGAGCCACACACACACCCAGAGCCACACACACACACACACCCAGAGCCACACACACACACACACACCCCGAGCCACACACACACACACACACCCAGAGCCACACACACACACACACACACACACCAACTGAGGCCTGTTAAAACTTGGCTTGCAATTTTTAGGATTTTCTGAGGTTGTCACCTAACGGATAGAGCGGTCAACATCGAAGCTAGGGAACCGGTGGGGCCTAATTACAACTTTGGCAGTCTTGGAGCGGGGCCACCATGCTGCTGCCCCGCTCCAAGAACACTAAATCCGTACATTGGTGATTAGATTGTTACATTTTTAGTCTCCAGCAAGTGGTTCTTTGGTGGTCCTTTGGTGGTCCCATGGCGGTGACTTTGAAAAAGACACCTCAATGGGAGCGTCAAAGGAAGTTCCTGACCGGCATGGAACGGTGCAGTTGATGCAGTGCATGCACCCTATGGCCCTCAGGTAACAGGGGGCCCTGTTACGCCCCCTTTGTTTCCTCTCCACCACAGTTTTCATAGCAAGCTCACCACCATGAAAACCGTGGCAGAGAGGAAACTCATAATCTGCTTGGTCGTGCCGCAGTGGCAGTGGCAGTGGCACCGCCAAGCATATTATGGCCTCAAGACCACCGCAACACCCCCAGGGATCTTTGATCCCTGGCTGTGTTGCTGCAGTCCCATGGTAGTCCGACTGCCCAACTTGTAATAGGGCGGTCTGACCGCCCATGCACTGGAGCCCCCACCGCCACTGTGGCTACGGCAGTGTTGGACCGCCAAAGTCATAATTAGACCCTTAATCTCCTTGTGCTTGACAAAATGCCTAGCAAAATTAATGTGGCCTCTCTATGGACATCATGTTTCAATGGTATTTCCTTAAACACATTCGTTCGTATTCACAAAGGTATTTACGAGTATGTGAAGAAAGTCTTAAATGCCTTTGTGAATTGTACTCAAAACATCTACAATGGGAATATTGAAGGAATATTTATATACGAGTAAAAGAAAATACAAAGGTGTGTATCCTTTTTGAACTTGTGTTGGTTGGGAGGTGAGCAATCCTAGCCCAATTCACAAAGGCAGTTTTGAACTGGGAGTACTTGAAGTAGTACATCTGTAGAACTGCTTTAATTGCTCATACATGCATTAGTGAATGAGCCTTGTGGTCTATATGACAGTTTTCTGTTCATATGACACCTGCAGGATCTTCCTACATACTGAATCTCTCAATGCTCATGCCAACTTTATGGTCTCTATATACAGTAAATGTTTTTGATTGCTCCTCTAAGGCCAATATCTCTGTATGATCTCTTTATGTACAGTTCTTTCTAAGGCCTCTTCCTCACACAAAGGAAGTCTCTAGTCTTATTCTGGAGGCACTATGTAAGATGAGCAAACAGGAGAGTGTTGCAAGCATTTCACAAATCTTGTTTCTCCTTTAATGGGAATCACTCAGTGTAGACTTCCCTGATCTGCAGGAATGGCCTTCTAGGCTAAGGAAAGGGAGAACTAGGGGGCAACTGAGTGGGTTGGGGATGCTGCGCCGGAGGAACTAACATAAGAACGTGCACGGCGGCGGTAGGGCGGGTTTGGCCCCCGTGCATGTCTGGTCGTGAGAAGCCGTTGTGGATCATTAATCACTAGGCGGCACCCCAGAGCGAGCGGCTAGTTTTCATCTTAATATTAATTTTCATGGTGGGGGGCGGACCTAGCTGCTGAGAGAGATGGCCGCATTTTAAGCGAGCTCCTCTTGAATGCCCTAAAAATCCTCTCATAATCCTGCAATTTCACAGATGATGGCAGAAAACTTGCTGCTGGAAAGCTGAGGACGGGTACATGAAGCCGTGGGTTGTGCTTTGGACTGCAGCTGCGACGCCTGGTACGCACAGCGGTGCCCTGGATGCAGAGTATCGATGATGGACCATATTTGAAATAAAGGTGAGCCCATATGCCTCGTTGTCGGCATGCCTGAATAGCGGTGGCCGGGAGAAATACTGAGTAGCACCCTGCGCTGCGCCGGAGGAACTAACATAAGAACGTGCATGGCGGCGGTAGGGCGGGTTTGCCCCCCGTGCATGTCTGGTCGCGAGAAGCCGTTGTGGATCATTAATCACTAGGCGGCACCCCGGAGCGAGCGACGAAGCTTGTGGGAGAGCGGGCGCTTTCATCAAAGCAGCCGGGAGGACTGAAGTGGATCACGCGATAAAACAAGCACTCACCAAGGATGACTTTGGCGGAATGACCAAAAAAGAACCCCCCCCCCCAAAAAAATAAACACGCCCGCCCACAGCCGCATGACGTAGCGAAAAGCCTAAAAATCGCCGTAACGCCCACGAATCTGCTCGCAGTATGACGAGCAGATCTCTCTTCCAATGGCTAGCCTCCATTTATAGAGCTAGCCAATGGAAAGAGAGGGCGGAACAAAGCTACACAGTGTAAGTCATTAGATTTCGCCTGCGCGAAACGCTGCTTGCGCAGCTTTCGACAGGCGAAACCTAAAAACAAGAGGGAGAGGCTGGTGAAATCAGCAATAAATGAAAATCCATTCCAGACAATCATCAACCTGACAAAAACTACCCTAACAAAAGCAGAACAACAAATGCTATTGTTGGGCTTCTCATTTTGCCATGAATCAAACTTCAATTATGCTAACACTCGTATGGATATATACCGATTCATAAGAAAACGAAAGCTCAAAAAACATCATGCCTTATTGAAAGAAAAACAAATGCCAATAGAAAAAGAAACGGTGGAAATAAACAAATTTGAAAGTGGCCAAATAAAACCTTCTCAAGTAGGAGATTCAACTTTATTAGATACACTCATGGAACTACAAATGGAATCTTCCCCCACCAGGGAGGAGAATACAAATACTCAACTTGGCCCTCAAAACATTTGCGATGCAATACAAACAGAAACTTCACCCCTAGATAAAGATAGACCTGAAAGGAAAACTAGGCCTTTTAAAAGAAAATCAACCTTTAATCCTATTATGTCCAGAGTTAGCATAGACATTTTTAATGACCAGGTAACCAATGAAATCAAAAAGTTAAATTACAAAATAGTGCAAACAAAACGAAAATGGCACCCAAAAGACAGACTGTACAAGCAGTTAATTACAAAGCTACAAAGTAACAAAAACATGATTATAAGGAATGCTGACAAAGGAGGCACTATCGTTTTGTGGGATAGAAAGCAATATATGAAGGAGGCCCTATCACAATTAAACGACAGATCTTGCTACAAAATCAGTAATTGGGGTGCACTAAAGGCAATACAAGATGACCTATATGGAAAATTGTTGGCATGGAAGAGCGCAGGAGTATTACCGATGAATGAGTACAGGTTCATTCGTAAAGAAAATCCAATGGTACCAAATATGTACTTCACTCCTAAAATACATAAGGACAAAGAAAATCTACCTGGCCGCTCTATTATTTCGGCACAAGATAGTCTATTGGAAAATGCAAGTCAATATATAGACTATTTTCTACAAGAACTAGTACACTCCTTGCCAACATACATCAGAGACACGAGCGATTTTCTTAAAAAAATGAATAACTTTGAATGGAAAGATGGCTACCTTTTAATATCTCTGGACGTTGTGTCACTCTATACCAGCATCAGGCACAGGGACGGTATAAGAGCACTAGAATATTTCCTTAACAAAGGCAACCCCAGACTCTCTGCACATTGTATAATGTTAAGCAACCTTACTCTATTTTGTCTGAACAACAATGTATTTTTGTTTGACAAAACTGTTTTCCAACAGATATGAGGCTTTGCTATGGGGGCCAGCTTCTCCCCCAGTTATGCCTGTCTACACATGGGTTTGTGGGAGGAGATGGTCCTCAACGTGGCATATTTATTTATTTTTTATTTATTTATTATTACATTTCTTAAGCGCTCAGCTACCCATGGGTTTCCCGGCGCTGGGAGTAAAAAAAGACAGTATGCCAAATGAGGAGGGAGTCAAGTCAGCGAACTTACATATTAAAAAGCCAGGTCTTGATTCCCTTACGGAAAGTAAGGAAGCACATTTCAGAACGCAGAGGGAGGGGTAAAGAGTTCCAAAGAGAGGGAGCCAGCAGAGAGAATGAGCGACCTCCCATTTTTGCTCTCTTAATGCGTGGGATCCTGAACTTATTCTGGGTGGAGGACCTAAGTGTGCGCGGAGGGAGATATTGCTGCACCAGAATAGATAAGTAAGGGGGAGCTTTACCGGTCATGATTTTATGCATGAAACATAATGCCTTAAATTTGACCCTGCTCTCGATCCGCAGCCAATGTAGATTACGCATGTGGGAAGAGGCTGAGGATCTGGCGGGTAGTTTACAAATAAGGCGAACAGCCATATTTTGTACTACCTGGTACTTCTTAGTGACCTCCTTACGGGCGCCCAAAAGTAAGATGTTACCATAGTCCAGGCGTGAGATGACAAGAGCCTGGACTACAGATTTCAAAGTGTCAGCAGGCAGCATCCACGAGATTTTCCTAAGCCACCTGATGATGGTGGTACAGGTGGCAGAGACTTTCACGACGTGCTGCCTAAAAGACAGTTGGTTGTCCAGGAGGACCCCCAGGTTCCGGGCACAAGGAGTTGGAGTGGGAAGAGGGCCCATCTCCGGCGGCCAATGTTGTGGGCCCCAGAGCGAGATGTCTGAGCCAAACAGAAGCAATTCTGTTTTCTCCCCGTTTAATTTTAATTTGTGCCCCAACATCCATGCCGAGATCTGTTTTAGTCTAGCTTGAAGAGAGGAGGAAGGGAGGTGCTAGTTGGTGGAGAGAGAGTAGATGACTTGAGTGTCATCGGCGTAAGAATAGATAGAGAGACCTGCCTGTTCCGCCAGAAAAGCAAGAGGTCTCACATATAAATTAAAGAAAAGAGGACTGAGAATAGAACCTTGTGGAACACCGTGGTTAGAGGGAAAAGAAGAGGAAACAGAAGTAGAGGAAAAGACTTGAAACGTGCGATTGGATAGAAAGTTATCGATCCAGGCCAGGGCAGCACCATCGACACCCACCTCTCTCAGGGAGGACAACAGGATGGAATGGGAGACGGTGTCAAATGCGGCACTCAAATCAAGCAAAATGAGTGCCACGGTCTCCCCGTTGTCCACTTTTTGCCTGATGGATTCTGACACACCAAGGAGAGTGGTTTCAGTCGAGAAGCCAGCCCTGAACCCGGATTGAGAACCATGAAGAAAGTTAGAGGTTTCCACGTGAGAATTAAGCAGAGAGTTAACATGTTTCTCCAGAATTTTAGAGAAGCATGAGAGTAGCGAAATAGGGCGAAAATTAGATGGGTTGTTAGGGTCTAAATTGGCTTTCTTTAATAATGGGACCACCATAGCGTGCTTCCATTCGTTGGGTACGATAGCTTCAGAAAGGGAGGCATTCAAGACCTCCAAAATAATAAGGAGTAGAGTAGGGTCCAGAGAGCTCAGAATTTGAGGGGGCATGGGGTCAAGCGGGGATCCAGATTTTATGTCCTGTAAATACTTTTGTAGAAGCAAAGGGGAAATGGGATCCCAAGCAAGAAGTTGGGGAAGCGAGGAAGTGCGACAGACAGAGGTAACAAGTGGGGGAGAACATGCAGGTAAAACAACTTGAGTGGGTACAGCCGAAGAGGAATTAAAGGAGTCATAGATCTTCTCGATCTTTTCAACAAAGAAATTGGCCAGAGCTTCACACTGGGGGGTATCAAGAATAGGGGCCTTGGGTACAGTAGATGCACCTGACAGCTCCTTCACTATTTTGAACAGGGCCTTAGGTCTATTCTGTGCCGCAAGGAGCGTAGTGTTCGTAAAGGAAGCTCTGGCACTATCACATGACGCGTGGTAGATTTTAAGAGCGGCCTTATATTCCGCTTTCAAAGCAGCATCATAATTGGAACGCCATATGCGTTCCAATTTTTTGCATTTAGATTTTTCTAGGCGGAGAGCGTCAGTGAACCAGGGAGCAGGTGGATGAAGAATATGTAGTTTATTCTTTTGCTTTGGGAGACAGGAATCTAAAGCATTAGTCAACCAGCGATTGACAGAAGGTAGCTCCTTGGTAGACAGGTGAGTGGACAGTGGAGGCATGGAGTTAATAAGATACAGATTAAGTTTATCTGTATCAAGACGTTTCCAATTCCTGCTGTCTTTATGGGAGTAGGTGGGCATGGACGAGTTAGGGGAAGCCATTTCAATAGAAAAATTTACAATAAAATGGTCCGACCAGGGGACCTGCAGTGAAGATTGATATGAGATGGTCGAAAGGTTAGAGATAATAGGATCCAAAAGGTTGCCAGCCTTATGAGTGGGGTCAGAATTGTGGAGATGGAGATCTAAAGCTGCCAGATCCTGTAACAAACGTGAGGAAATGGCACACAAAGCAGAGTTAAAATGGATGTTGAGATCTCCAATAACCATAAAATTATTGGATTGTGCCAGGAGTGGGGCAACAAGATCCGGGAGGGAGGAAGCCCAGTTGTTCGCTGCGCCAGGGGGGTGATAAATCAGCGTACCGGTAAGAGTGAAGTGTGGGGTAAGTGATAGCTTAAAAAGACCAGCTTCGCAATTAGGGAATTCAAGGTCATCCCATTTACAGGAGAATTCTCTCCTGAAAATGATGGCAATTCCCCCGCCCTCTTTAAGAGGCCGGTTTCGCCCAACGTAGGTATAATCATTGGGGAGAGCCATGGCGATGTCAGGGCCAGAGCTGTCATTTAACCATGTTTCCGTTAAAAACATGGCAGCTGGGCTAACTGTCTGTAGAAGATCGAAGATGTCTCTCTTGTGTTTAACGAGAGAGCGACAGTTAATACTAATGAATTTCAGCTGGGGACCGGGATTGGGCAAAATAAAAGGGAGAGAACTATACCGAGAGGCAGGGATCCAAAAGGTAGAAGACATAGAGTCTATCTGCGAGGGAGAGGATTCCAGTGAAAGATTGCAGGAAGGACATAGGATGGGGGCATAGTGGCAGTGAAACACAAGGTGCGAAGTGCAAGGGGGACCCCGCAACCGCAATAGAGCATCACGGGAATACGTGACACCGTTGGAAGCATCGAGACTGGGCCCTGGGCACGTACTGGCGCGGACGGGCGCAGACGGGCTTGACTTGTGCGCGACTTCGGCGCGAAGTCGGCGCTCCCGCTGCGCTCGTCCGCTGCGCTTCCTCCATTCCCCCATTAAGTACTAAGGTCGAGGGACCACTAGACCGCTCACCTGCAAGGACTAGCACAGGGCGGAAGTGGTGTCAGCCTCCAGGAAGTGCGCACCTCGGACTGGTCCTCCGCGACAAACGGCACAAGCCGGGGCGGACCGGGACCACGAGGGCAGTCAAGTGCAGGGAGTGCGAATATACAAGAGGTAAGAATAACCGCTTAAAAGTAAGCAGTCCGGCGCGCTTTTAAAATCAGCCGTGGACTTAAGAGTGGATGTGCAAAATAGGCAATAGGCAAAGTTACTATTTCTACATAAATGCTATTAAAATCAGCAAAGGTACAGCTAAAACAGTATGTTAATACCGCGTCCAACACACACACCGCCACCTGTATACTGCAAACGTTACTGGGGCTGGGAGCATAGGCGCCGATTTAAATATTGGAGCGGGCTAGGCACCACTAGACCGCTCACCTGCAAGGACTAGCGCAGGGCGGAAGTGGTGTCAGCCTCCAGGAAGTGCGCACCTCGGACTGGTCCTCCGCGACAAACGGCACAAGCCGGGGCGGACCGGGACCACGAGGGCAGTCAAGTGCAGGGAGTGCGAATATACAAGAGGTAAGAATAACCGCTTAAAAGTAAGCAGTCCGGCGCGCTTTTAAAATCAGCCGCGGACTTAAGAGTGGATGTGCAAAATAGGCAATAGGCAAAGTTACTATTTCTACATAAATGATATTAAAATCAGCAAAGGTACAGCTAAAACAGTATGTTAATACCGCGTCCAACACACACACCGCCACCTGTATACTGCAAACGGCATACAGCACACAAATGGTCAAAAATGTTAAGTTATTTTTACAATACATTGACAATATCTTTGTTGTTTGGGATGGTTCAACAAGTGATGCCAAGGAATGTAAAAAAAATATCAACATCAATGAGATAAATTTAAGCTTCACATCAACTATTAATAGCCAGACTATACATTTTCTAGATGTGGAGGTGTTTGTGAAAAATAACAAACTGGAGACAAGACTTTTTAGAGAAGAAACAGCTGAAAACTCGGTACTCCACTCTACGAGTTTCCACCCACGACACCTGATAAACAATATCCCCTATGCTAAGAATAAAGCGCATTTGCAGTAATCCAATAGATTTAAGAACTATGCAGCTTGAAAGCAAAAACAAATTCTTAGCCAGGGGTTACAATGGCAAAACAATAGACGCAGCAATTACCAAAACTATAAGACTAGAGAGAGATGCTCTCTTAAAACCCAAAGGGATTGAACCAGAAGAGGACAAACAAACCCACCATTTGCGCCTTATTACTACATACAATCTGCAACACAAGACAATCAGAAACATAGTACAGCGCAATTGGCCCATCGTGTCAGACGATCCGATCATGTGGGGACTCCTGCCTAAATATTTCGGAATAACATACAGGAAGGCTCCTTCCATGAGTAACAGCTTAGTTACAAGTATCCCTGAGGCCGTCGATACGCAAAACTGGCTAACACAATGAAAAAGGCTTCTGAAATGTAAAACTTGCAAAACCTGTCAATATGGTGTAAACAGAAAAACATATAAGACAACTTTTAGCGACAGGGAGATAGAAATAACACAAGCTCTACACTGCAAAACAGGCTATGCTGTCTATATTCTAGAATGTACATGTTATCATAGATACGTGGGCAGTACAAAACTACCTGCCAACAAAAGAATATTACAACATCTCAGAGCCATTACAAATAGAGACCCTACCTACCCTGTCGCCAGAAATTTCCAAGAAAGACGCAACAACGATTTACATCTGTCCTACTACCTCATATACTCTGTGCCTAAAAATAAAAGAGGGGTGTGACAGAGAAGGTACATTGCGCAACCTTAAAATGAGATACATTACTAACCTCGATAGCAAAATTCCTGGAGGTCTAAATACTACTGAAGTCCTCTACACCTGTATTTAAGAGAATATGAGGGTTTTTAACACACAGTTTAATTTAATAAATTATAAAATTTTCCGAGACATTTGTGTTTTTCCCACATTTTACCCAATGATCTTACATTATATCAGACTTCCATTGTGACCCCATTAGCAGTTAAACCAGACAAAATATATGCTGTAAATAAGATGTAAATATTCGTGGTTATATGACATTTGAAACATGGGCTGCCGGCTGGCCTCAACCATAAAATCTATGGTTTTTAATTTCACCATTGTTTTTTTCTACACTTAAGGGTAGGGTGGATTATTACTTTTTCACTTTATTAGGTCACTCAATGGGTCCAAAATCCAAATCAACTAATATGGAAGCTGATTGAATTAAGCACTTGCACTTTAGCCTTTAATTACAGCTTGGACAGAAACCTTGACTGAACTAGTAAATAGCTATTACTATAGATCACTCTTTAACGGCATTTAAGAAATTATTTTTATAAAATCAGATAGTTACATAATATGATTTTATGTGTCAAAATTAGGTTTTAACATTTATACAATATATATTTGTTGAAATTAAGTTTTTAAGAATTAGCAATATCGTGTTCTTAAATTGTGAGACAACGGCAGCATGTTGCAATATCAAGGTATTTTAATATTTAAGTGGTGTACCTATTTATTGAATTTAAATTATTTATTTATATCGAATTACATTGCAAATAGTGAACATAATGAGTATATTGCACTTTTATAATTCTTATATTGTTAGCAATGTAATGATCTATGGCATCCATTCACTAGTATGTCTTCACTGTTCATTAGGCCGAATCCGATGTGTTTTGCACTATGCACTGTCACTTTAATGATTATAAAAAGGAAGTTGAAGCCAAAGAGCGCAGTCATGTGATCAAGGTCCAGGAGGGACCGAAACGCATCATGGCCGACTAAAGGAAAGCAAAATAACAAACTTTGCACAGAAACGTGGTCCGTGCCTGCTTTAAATATTCCGGAGATGGGAAATTGTGACAAGCGGTAAAAGACGATATCTATCTATCTATCTATCTATCTATCTATCTATCTATCTATCTATCTATCTATCTATCTATCTATCTATCTATCTATCTATCTATCTATCTATCTATCTATCTATCTATCTATCTATCTATCTATCTATCTATCTATCTACACACACAATGTATTTGTAGGGGAAACCCCCCACACACCCCCAACTTACCTTAAATGTGTGGTAAAGACATACGTTGTAAAAGCCTGTGTGTTTTAAAAAGATGTGTGATAAAAAATGCTTGGTAAAGTTTCTAAGTGGTCAAAACCAGGTTGTAAAGGCTGTTTTTCACTTTAGTTGACAGTCTTTAGTGTTCATCATGGTTTGTACAGTCAGTGCTGTGTATCTTCGGACACCTCTTTCAGTATATTTGTAAAGAGTAACACTTTAAATTTGTGGGTGCTGGCAATGCTGCTCACTGTCTTCTCAGGTTTCTGTATCACTCCCAGATCGCAGATGCATCCCAATGAACTTGTCAGCCAGATAACTGAAGAAGGAGTCAATTGCAAAAGTGGAGGAGGAAGTACACTGCCTGGCATACCATCATGGGCTGACAAGCTCAATCTAACTGACAGCCTCCCCCAGCCCTAACAAGCTTCCCAGGTCCATGTGTGAGGTGCTGCTTCAGTCCAGGTTTTTTCTTTGAGTTCAAGGACTTGTGGGGGCTTATTTACAATCACAAAAAATGTGACTCACCAGCGGCACAAGGGGCTTGTAAATAGGCTCTATAGTCTTAAAACTAGACTTGGGAAGCTTGGCAGCTATGTTCCTCCCTTTGGTGGACGGCTTTCAGATGACCAACTCCTCCATTTTTTGGCGAGCCTACAATGAGTGACTCACTTGCCTGCAAGGGGATGTCTGGGGGGGTCCATAGGACCCCCTTTTCCCCTTCAAGAGGGCTTCTATCAGGGGGCGCACTGACAGCTTCGTAGCCTCTGCACCCACGTCAGTAATATAGCATGGGCGCAGAGGCAAAGGGATTCCCTTATTTGCATGGGACCATGCCCCCATGCAAATGAGGGTACACCATCTGGTGATAGCACTGGTGCTATACGTGTGGCACCGCTATCTGTATTACATAAAGCACTGCACAAGCATCTGCGACCCCTTCTGTAATATCAAAGTCCCTTGAGGCATGCAATTTGAGCGCACATACCTGCTGTGCCCCCGGGGTACTTTCTATAATACGGCCCCTGGTCTCTGCATATCAAGTTAATGTCTGAGTTGGACGTTTGAGGCAAATTTCTTTTATGCACAAATCAGAGGTGGAAGTAGCCCTGTAGTTTCATCAGTGGTTTGACAAAGTAGTGTTGAAAAAGCCCTAAAGGTACAACTAAGGAGATAAAAATAAAAATGATGATTACTAGCTGGAATGTAAGGACTTAGTACATGACATAGGTGAAACTGGTACCTGTAAACCAGTACTGTGCATTACTAGCTTTATAGTAGTGAGTTATTGAGTCTACATATCCTGGTATGACATTGGCCCATTCGTGTCACACAGTGGGGACACTGGCAACATTCTGGTTGTGCCTGGCACAATAATTTCCCATTGTTGACAAATTGTGGGCATTCTGGACAACATTCTACTAAGCCTGGTATGACAGTTGCCCATCCATTACATATTGTGGGCATTTTGTAGACCGCCTGGCTATCCCTGGTATAATAGAATATCTTTGACATATTGTTGGCATTCTTGAAATAATTCTAGCTATCTCTGGCACAATAGTAATTCACTATTAACATTACCATATTGTGGATATTCCTAACAACATTCTAGCTATTGCTAATGAGCAAGTAGGCCATTGCGGCCACCCGTAACAACATCATGGATCAAGGCTGTCCTTGATAATAGAGTGACCCATTATAAAAAACTGGGAGTCAAGATGGTCTGATAAGTGCTCTTCCTCACTGGTCAGGAAACAGTAACTAGACCGAGGAGTCATGGTGATGCCCTTTGCTTTAATATTATATCTGAATGTACCAGCAGACTCCTTGAGAGGGTCCTACTTAAGAGAAAAAATATAATGAGTAATAAAACTCTGTGGCAATCTTATAGCTCATATTGAAGATTGACACATATATAGAAGTTAATAGCAAGGAACAAAACCTACCCAGACATCAGTGAAAAGGAAAGATCCAAAAAGGGCATCTATAAGTAGATTGAGAAGAAGTTCCATCTGCAAAAAACAATAATCAGGGACAAAAACAGAAGCAAGTGTGCGAAGAACACACTGAAAATTTAAAGGAACAAATGCATTGTGATGCATCCAATAATTAAAAATGCCTCCCTCTGTATGATTTAAAAAGGAACTGACGAGGGACATGGCTTGACGCTCACGGAAGATGGTGGACATCCTGTGAGTTCCGGCGGATCGGCACTGAAAATGACTGTAAAATGAGAGCTCCGTGGCCTGTCTGCTATATGAGCTACAATTAATTCCTTTGGAATCATCCGGCATCATATTGGATATGTGGGTCGCACGCCAGCATTGCTCCTGAGAGGTATTTTCGCAGCCCCACGTCACCACAGGCGCGTACGCCATTTCATAACCGGAGCTGCAGTTTCCGTCTCCTCAGGCTGTTTGTTGCTGTACGAGTTTTTTGCTTACTACCGCTTTGAATTCCTCCCGAATTGCTACAGCTTAATAACGGAGGCAATTTGGAACTAATTTCTTGTCATTGCCCGCGATAGACTGTCAAGGATAATAAAGCAGGCTATTGTGCACGGATAGATGTGAAAACTGTTGCCAAGCGTGTAGCCCATCTATATGCTTTGGGAAATGCTTTTCCAAAAGTTCTGTTTATTTTGCTCTCACAGTTATTGGCTTACATTTTGAAGACGTTCATGATATCTCTGATTGGGAGCCTTTTTTGAATACACCAGAATGTTCACCAAACTGACTGACTTTTTCTTTCACCCAGCTAACCTGTAACTAAAGAAATATCATTTGTTTAAATCAATTGTCCATCTCTCCTCAAAAATGGTCATTTATATGTCCTTAAAGCTATACAGGTTGTGCCATTCAACATCTTTTCTTTTCACAACATCAGTTTGTTTGCTATGAATCACTGCTCGGTAGTGACAATGCATGCTTTTTCCATATTCACGTTTTGAGTCTCATCTAACATGCCATTTCCTATTTTCTGAATTTTTCATAGTTGGGCACTAAGCTTACTGAGCATATTATCAATGCTGTTGCGTTTCTCATCTACTTTTTGAACCCACCATAGATCTCTTCTCCCGAAGACGGTTGCATCACTAATAATTTTTGAGTTGTGTGGCTACATATGTGATTTCTCTTGATATTACTCGTTATTGCCCTGTGTGCTTAAAAAATGTGTATAATTTTTGTTGTCAAGTATAAGTGATCCTCATCTCATACCAATTGCCCTCCCTTATACTTGTGTGTTTGTACCATCATCGGTCTTACATTTTTCTTGGAATATCCTTGTTCAATTTATGGGGAGATTGCGGAGACTCTCGTCCTCTATTTCATCTCCTTCTAATAAACTTATCAAAATTTCGCCCGTTTTTACCAAATTTGACAAGATGGAGTCTACTTCTCCTTCTTCTCAAAAACCTGGTACATCCTCACAAATGCAGTTGATGGTACCTACACCTGCAAATTCAGTCAAAGCTAACCCTAAAAGGCTCAAACAAGACCCTCCATCTCCTGCAAAATCACCACCACCTGCTTCTTTGGATTTACTCTTGAAAGAAATACGGCCCCTAAGGCCCTTTATGGAAGACACTATTTCAAAACTTAAATTTTTGACAGACAGATGGTCCCAACTTGAAGAGAGACTTATTGCGGTGGAACAGAGTGTTTCTCCTTATAATGTGACTGAATCTAAAGTACATGCTCTTCAATCACAAGTATCTCTTTTGTAGAAACGTTGAAGATTTAGAAAATAGAAATCGAAGAAATAATCTATGCATTTATGGCTTGCCAGAGAACACAGAAGGTGCAGACCCTAGCTCCTTCTTTAAATCTTTTTTACCTAAAGTGTTGGGTCTGCCTGTGGAAACAGTTCTCATCATACAACGTGCACACAGGTTGGGTCGTCAACATGCTGACACTTTTGCTTTTAGTCATCCATGAGGAGTCATTTTGTACTTTATGGAATACACAGACCTCCTTAAAGTCCTATCAGCTTCTTAAAACTCCTCACATATCTCATGGATGGGTCACACGTTGTTCTTCTCACAGGACTATGCTAAGAGTACTCCAATCCGACGTAGAGACTTTCTAAAGATGAGATCAGATCTTTGTGAACTCAGTGCTAGATATGGCCTTTTCCACACTTGTCTTTTCAAGGTCACATATAAGAATAAAACAACTACTTATGAAGATCCTCTCAAACTGAAATGTTTTCTCAGTTTCTGTAAAGCTGATATTATGGATACATCTGGGGCTTCCACCTCTTATTTTGACTGTTTATTGTTTGTTGTTCATTCTATCTCTTGCAATGTTCCATAATGTATGTCTTCTCTTCTTTGGATTGTTTCAGTTATTTTTTGTTCTTGTTGTCCTGTTTTTAATTATGTATCCTTTGGTTGTCAATTTCTATAATGTAATCGTATTTTCTTCTTATAGGTATTCCCGTTGTGTGTTTATCCTGTTGTCTCGCACCTTGTATTATCCATTTCTATCTATCTGTGCTTCCCTCCGTGAGATCTGGCTGTGCCGCCCTTCAATGTGGTTTCACCCTCCCCCTCTTCCATTTTTGGATTTTTGTAGGTATGTGCTTTTCCTTCTTTGTTTTTCTATTTCCTCTTTTTCATGTTTATTTTCTTTCTTTTCTACTCCCCTCCTTTCTTTATTTGATATCGTACTTCCTCATCTGCTACCTTCTATATCTTTCTTCTCTATCATTCTCCTTTCCTACTTTCTCTACTATGTTTCCGATTACAAAGATTTTCTCTTCTTCATCATCTTCTCTTTCCATTTTCTCTAGTACTCCTCGAACTAATGTGACTTATCTTTCAATTTTTATCCCCTCATTTTACTTAACTGCTGTTACCTCAAGTTTATGGATATCCTTTCCCCTTTTCTTTTTGTCCTCTGCTTTCTATCCTCTCCCTTCTTTTCTTTTCTCTTCTTCTTTTCTTTTTCTAATTTCCCATGTCTGATGCTTCCTTCTATCTATCGAGCTTATACTGGTTCTGGTTTAATTCATATTGGTCTAACTAAAGTTAATTACTTGTTCATTTACATGACTTTTTCTTCATATGCTATTAAACATTTCTTCATTTATATGCCTTTATGGTTAATTTTTTTTTAATCAAAGTTACCGTTACATCTGGTCTTATTTTGCTTGCACTCTAATGGTTTTTAGATGTCATTAAATGCTGTTACTTTGAATGTTCGAGGTTTACACTCACCGATTAAAAGGCAACGTGTATTATCACATTTGTCTAAACTGAATGCAGATATAGCCATGATTCAAGAAACACACCTCACTGAATCTGAATCCTTGAAACTGAAGAAAGATTGGGTTGGAAATGTTTTCTTTTCTCTAAGTGATAGCACAAGTAATGGCTTTATCAATCAATCAATCAATCATCAAATTCAATCAATCATCGAATTTATATAGCGCACTACTTACCCAGAGGGTCTCAAGGCGCTGGGGGGGGGGGTCTGTTACTGCTCGAACAGCCAGGTCTTGAGTTGCTTCCTGAAGGCGAGGTGGTCCTGGGTCATGCGAAGGTGGGTGGGGAGGGAGTTCCAAGTCTTGGCGGCGAGGTAGGAGAAGGACCGTCCCCCTGTGGTGGTTCTAAGGATGCGGGGGACGGCGGCGAGGGCGTGGCTGGTCGAGCGAAGCTGGCGTTTGGGAGCGTAGAAGTTGAGGCGGCTGTTGAGGTATCCTGGGCCTTGGCTGTGTAGGGCTTTTTGTGCGTGGGTGAGGAGACGGAAGGTGATTCTTGTCATAGGTCACAGTGTCATAGGTCTCTCCAGGTTAAACTTGTCTCTCAAGAGGCTGATGATATAGGTCGTTGGTTACTTACGGACTTATTGATTGGAAAGACTTCTCTCACCTTATTTAGTGTATATGCACCGACTACAGGTGACTGCTTGCTTTGGTCCCACCTCACAGAAAAACGATTGCAACTCCCTCATGATAACTTGATTTTAGCTGGTGATTGTAACCAAGTCATCGATCCCTTCATAGATCGGAACTCCTCATCTTCTTTCATACCCTCCAAACCTCACAAATCATTTTTACACTCTTTTTAGCAAAGACATTTAGTTGACGCTTGGAGATTATGCAATCCCACCTTGAGGGAATACATTTTCTTTTCTCCAGTAGATCATACACAATCCATTATTGATCATATTTTCATCTCTCAGAACCTCTCTCAATCTCTTAGCTCTTCGGATACTGGTTCTATCCTGATCTTTGATCATGCCACAGTCTCTGTTTCCCTAGATATTCTCCATAAATCGTCTGTCCCTAGACTATGGCATTTTAATAATTCATTACTGCTCGATCCTGTCTTTACTCCTTCCTTTACTTCTTTTTTAATTAATATTTCTTTTTTAATGCATCAGATACCCTTCATTTTTCTGTTGTATGGGACGCTTTCAAGGCAGCTACATGAGATTTTATCATTTACTACGTCTCCTGGAAAAGTCATATTGCCCGAAAATCCGCCACCCATCTCTTTGCTAGGATAAAATCTTTGAAGCATAACTATTACACCTCTAAATCAAAGGATTGGTTAAAAGATCTAATAACTGCCAAACTTCAATTCAATAAAGAATGTACTGATAATGCTTCTTTGTATTTACTTAAGTCTAGTGCAAAGTTTTATGGCAGTAATAATAAATCAGGCAAATTATTGGTAAATTATCTCAAAGTAAAAAACAACAAATTTAATATTGACTCAATCCTTGATGATCAACAGACACCCAAGTTTAAAGACTCAGACATTTTACAAGAATTTCACACATTTTATAATTCTTTATATACACCAGAAACCAATCCTACAGAGGAGTCCATTATAGATTATCTTTCTTTCATTAACAAACCCCCTGATGTTAACTTACATTTCGAATCACTAGAGCTGGACATTTCAATGACAAAATTAAATAATGCTTTGCACTCTCTCAAGAAGGATGAAGCCCCTGGTCCTGACGGCCTCACTGTCGAATTCTTTTTGCATTTTTCTCAACTTCTTCTCCCTAAGCTAAGTAAACTTTTGATCTCTTTCTTACATACTGGTAGTGCTTCATATTCCTTTTTAGACACTCTAATCTGCCTCATTCCCAAAGATAATAAGGACCCCCACTTTTGTAAGAATTATAGACCAATTTCATTGGTAAACATCGATTATAAAATGTTCTCAAAATCCTTGGCCCTACGATTAGAATTCTTCCTTCCGGACCTTCTAGGTAAAGAGCAATCAGGCTTTGTGAAAGACCGTTTTCTTACAGACAATACAAGCTTGTTCTACCATATTCTCTCGAAATCCTCTCAATATTCCGAATATGTAACTGCTATAGGTTTGCATGCAGAAAAGGCATTCAACAGAGTCTATTGGCATTTCATTTTTTAAACTCTCCAATGGTTTGGCTTTGGTCATAAACTTAATAATTTAATTTCTCTTTTATACTCACATCCTAAAGCAACCATATTTGTTAATGGCCTCACTTCTTCGTGTTTCAGTTTGGGCAGAGGTGTCCGACAGGGTTGTCCTTTGTCTCCCTTTCTCTTTAATTTGGCGTTAGAACCCTTTCTATGTAAACTTTGTCTAAATTCAAACTTTCAGGGTTTTAAGTATGGTAACACGCATGTTAAATTGACAGCATATGCAGACGATATATTATTGTTCCTATCCAATCCCATCTCTTCTCTACCCGCTTTTGTTTCTGAGACTGAAACCTATTTTTCCATATCTGGCTATAAATTAAACAATGACAAATGTGAAATCTTACCTTTAACTAAATTTACTTTTAAAGAGGACTTTAAAATCACCAACTCAATTGGAATACTAATCATATAAAGTACTTAGGAATATATTTCTCTTCTTCTATTCAATCATCAGTTTCCATCAACTTAGACAAATGCTGTTCAAAAATGCCTTCTCTTATTGACAGACGGCAATCCTTATACCTGTCTTGGTGGGGGAGATTAGATACAATAAAAATGATGTTATCCCTGATCGTCCTGTTTATAGTCCAATATTCCAGTTACCATACCTCAAAAGTATTTCAAAAAGATTAACTCCCTGTTGCCATCCTTTCTCTGGAGTAAGAAGAAAGCTCGTATGTCATTAGCAAAGCTTACTCGTCCTAAAACAGAAGGTGGGGTTAACTTTCCTAATTTTCCTACCTATCGTAAAGCTTATAACTTACATCAATCTTCCCATTGGCTTACCACTCCATCTTCAGATTCCCCCCTCTGGGTGATACTTGAATTGTCATATATCGCCCCTTTTTCGTTTCTAGAATACCTCTCATTTGCCCAGAAACCTCAGAAGCTATCTACCTCCATTGCTAAACATACTCATAGATTATTAGCTTCACTTTTATTAGGCAACTCATCCAATAAGAATTCACTTCTTCAATCCTCCGTCTGGCATAATCACTGCATAACAATTAAAGACAAACCCATCTATTGGAAGTCATGGAGACAAAAAGGCCTCATTTGGGTTCATCAGCTATTTCAGAGTGATAAAATTATACCTTTTTCTCAAGCTAAAATTCTTTTTCACTTTCCTACCTTCTTTTTTAATAAATATCTTCTGCTCCAACAAGCTTTGACTTTAGCTGTTCTAAACTCCGCTCCATTTTTAAGTCAATCGAACACTACTTCTATTGCTGCTTCTCAAAAAATTTTGAGTTCAGGGTCCAAAGCTTCAGCAATTTATGCCTACTTAAGTAACCTGATCCCTCTTGGAGATAAAACTAAAGTAGAATTAGATTGGGAACGTGACCTTGGGGTTGATTGGTTCGTTCAAGTATGGAACAGCATTTGGTTTAAGATCAGGAAAACATCCAGAGCAGCTAACACTACGCAGACACTCTTTTTCATGTAGAATAGGTTACTCCTTTCCCCTTCATTTCTGCACAAGATTAACGCTGATCTTCCTGACACCTGTTGGTCGCTCTCTTCCATGAAAGCTGATTTAAAACATTTACTCTTTTCCTGTCCGTTTGTCCTGCCTTTCTGGCAGAATGTTTGGAAACAAATTACCCAAATTTTTCATCAGGCAGTTCCTTTTTCATTTGTCAATATTTTTTTGAGCTCTCTTTCTGAAGATTGGGCAAGTTGTCCTCTACATTTGCAGGTGTTGGATTTACTTCTGGGAGTAGCTTTCCAACAGATTACAAATCATTGGAAAAATTTGTCTGACCTGTCCTTCCAGGCTTGGTGCTATAACCACAGATTAAATACAGTCTATGTGTTCAGTCTATGTGTTCTCAGTCTCCTTAGCTCTCAAACATTCACTTATATGCACCCCAGTTACGACTTTTATTGATTGCCATGCTAGGCTTTCCTCTGTACGTAAAAACTCGGAACAAGAGGTGTTGAAACCTCCTTGACATTCTGATGATCTGTTTTTATATTTAACAGTATATTTTTAGATATATTTGCATTCTGTTTTTGCATTTTAGGTAATTTACCAGATTTGTATTATATTTTTACATATCTACTTTGTGTTGATAAGAAGATTTCTTACTTATGTATTTTCTATAGTTTTCAGAAATATAAATTGTATGCATTTTTTATTGTATTTCTCCCCCCTTTTTACCCTTTCACTTTTTCTTCAATAAACTTTATGCTTTTCAAAACTTAAAAAGGAACTGACAAAAAAAAGAACGTCTCTACTTCATCTTGGATTGGGAGCTTTAGATAGAAGTCCCTGTCTGACCATCATCTTGGAAATGGCACTTTATATGGCTTGACCATGCTCTTTTCCTAAATTCATGGTGTTGCTTTGGCACATTATGACAAAGCGCATTTTTGCCATCCTTTGCCCAGCGCTGAGCTCTGCAGTCCTGTACAGCCGCGACCCGCGCAGGTAAGAGAGGTGGGGCCGTGTGAGGGGGGATTTCAGCAGGCGCTGTTGAGGGAAAATTATTTATTTATTTAATTTCCCCTTGTGGTCGTCTGTCAAATCCACCCAACCTTGCCCCAGCGTCCCACTGCTTTTACTTGCATGGGTCGCAGCTGCTGCTGTAACCATTTTCACCTGATGCTGCATGCGGGAGTCTGAACACTCCTCTGGGTGACTGCAAACGTAGACGAGCCAGAGCAATCTAGGCTGCAAGGATGCTTACCCATGTATTCAGCTGGTGTCCAGCAACATACTGCCTGACTGCGTGAGGAGTGCTTGTTGAACATTTGCCATCTCTGGACTTGGCACAAAATTATAGTCATCCATGACATATTGTTTGATTTCTTGATAATATTTTATCAATCCCAGGCTCAATAGTGGCATGTCCTTGACAAGTGTGGGCATTTTTGACATGTTTATAGCTATCCCAGGCATAATGGTAGTTGGAATAATTGATACTGGAGAGCTATTCATAACATTTGATGATAAATGGTCATAATCTGCCAATAAGTGACAGTCCTACACAAAAGTAATGAGGCCATTATGTTTGGTGTCCATACGTATTTACTAAAAATGAAAACCCAATATGGTGGAGGAAAAAATACTGCTTTATTTGTGAAAATGATTATCCTTTGTATGGAAGAATAGAGTCTATTGTTTATCCAAAAAAGAAGGGAAAACGTGTCTTTAATACCAAAATGTGAGTATTTTCAGAAACTGTCTCAATGATTTTTTAAGTCCAAATGTTTGCATTTGGGATACTAAAAGATTTTTTTTCAAGTGATAATTCATACTGAGCTTTGGTGGCAAATTGCTGATCCTGGTTCCTTTGTAGCAGAGATCACTTTCTCCATTATGCGTTGAAGCAACCGTTGTATAGGAATCTCATTAGCTATGATGATAAAATCTGAGACCTGACTATGTAAGATTGTGGTAACCTGTCAGCTTTGTGATATCACAAAGCCTTTGCAAACTGAGAAGAACCATTGCTGTACCTGTACGACCTGTGATTGTGTGATTTGTAGAACATCTGATTGCTCCATGCTGCCCCCTTTCAAGAAGGTTCTCAGTCATAGTTAGGGGACGAATTTACTAAGAAGAAACAGAGTGGAAAATGACTGGAATAGGAATATCCAAGTGAAGACAAATGTTTTAAGCTTTTTGTACAATGTGAGGCCCTCTGATATTGCATACCCAGATTGTTATGAGCTGCTTGTAATGCATTTGCTCTATTGCCAATCTATATGGAAATTGAACTGAAATAAGCGCCATTTTGAAACAATTATTTCGGACCTTTCTTGGAAACGGTAAGCCTCTGACACCCCTGGGGAGGATAAGGCTTGGCTGAATATATTGGAGTATTTCATTGGTGCCCCTCAAAAAATCTCAAGTTCAGTCAATTTATGAGGAAACTTGGTCCTAAAATGCACCATTTTGCTCCACTTTTCAAGCATTCATTTCACGAGATCCTACCCTCTCCACAATCTTCTGTCGAGGATGTTGGACTTGCTCACTTTGATCGCTCACCCAGTGCATCTTGGGGCACTTATTTAAACCTATCCCTTTCTGAGTTCACCAGCTGCCACTGAAAGGTAAAGTGACATTTCTTCTCAGGCAGACTGACGTTTGAGTCTACTTCAACATGGAGAAGCCCTGTCTTTATATTCAGCCACTCTACTTTTTACAAAAGTTAGATTGAAGACAATGCAGAAATTGCATCATGTATGGCAGATTTCTTGTAGGAAATAAAAGATACCAGAACATAACCTGTATATCTCTTTATACATAATGAAAATCTTTCAGCACCATTGACAGATTATAACGACTGATTGAGGAACACTGTTTAACTGTTGCTCAATTTATTACATTCAACTTAGTTATTCATTTTATGGATCTACACATGCATTATAATAGCTCAGTCACCCAAGGATGTAACTGTCCAGAGCCAAAAATGGTTACTAAGGGGCCCATTATGATTGCGGACGGACTTGAGTCCGTCTGCGACCATAGAGGATGAGGGAACCTCCGCATGGCCTGCGGAGTTCCCTCCTGTCCAATTAGGATGTGACCGCCACCCTGGCGGTCACATCCTATATTTTTACCACTGCGGCGGGTGCGGCTTCAAGCTGCTCCCGCCGCAATGGTAAAAATGCATACATTGCATTTGTATGCAGAAAGCGGCAGGCACCATGCGGTGCCTGCCGATTTCTGCATACAAATGCAGGGGGGTACCATAGGTACCCCCCATGTGCACCCCCCACCCCCCCTTCTCCCAGGGGGCCCGCAACGGGCCCCCGCAGTGAAGTTCCACATGCTTTTCCACGGCGGAAAACCTGCTGCGGAAAAGCATTTTTTAAAGCCCATCCTAATATGGCTGGCGGTGACTGAGAGACACCGCCACCATATTAGAGCTTTTCCGCGCGGTTGTAAGCCAACCGTGGCAGAAAAGCTGCGGACGGAAACCAGGACCCACCAGCCATCCTAATGTGGCGGTGGGTCTTTTCGGTGGGTCCGATGCGGTTTTTCCGCATCCTCCGGGCCGGCGGTTGCTTCCGCCGGCCAGGAGGATGCGGAAAACCCGCAATCGTAATAGGCCCCTAAGTGTGGGAAAAGAAATTAGCTTTAAATGCATACAGCAGTGTCTAGCTCAGTAAAATGTAGAAGTAAAACCTACTAATTTAGATTCCAATTTTTTCAGAACATTCAGAAAGAATATTATACACATCTGAAACTTAATATTTGTGGTTTATAGCAACACAGTTTTATGTCCAACCTGAAACAAGTTTTCATTTGATATCTCTTACATCTACTATATACCTTAGCCGCCAATAGATACTTTTTTTTATTGTACCTGGAATTGGACTATAAAGCCAAAAATAGCATTACATAATTTCTAAAGAACTGTATATGGTGAGCTTTCAAATTGCTTTGGTGGTGGCTGGTTAACAAGCCACCAACTACAGGTCAGAGGCTGGATGAACTAATTAGCAAAGGAATATGTAAATATGTATCTCCCCCACCTTAAATAAGTTGGTATAGACAGGTACATCTGAAATTATAGATGTAAGATTACTATCAGCAAATGTATGGGCATATTTTAGACATACACGTATAGGCGTAGTTCTGTGCAAGGTATTGCGAGACGCCCATCTACACAAAGTAAAAGTATGAATGAAGAGAATAGGGGAACATCATTCCCATGAGGGAGATCACACATGAGTGACAAACATTAACTATTCAAGCACCTAAATAGAGCGCACACCCTGCGTTCTGCCCTCCTCTCTTTCTAGTGCATGGCCTTGTGGACACCTGACACCATCTCTGGTCTCCAGAATGTACCCAACTCACAAAGAGAAAGGATAAGTTCACTGGAGAGCAGAGAAAACTTGTAGTTCATGTTGTAGTCGATCACTACATGGAAATAACTGCATGATCTGCCTCCACTAACCCTCATTGGAGTGAAGAGGGGGCCATGGGTCAAAAAGTTACCTACAAGGTGAATGCATTGTGATGGAGGTACTCTTTGTGGGGTATTTAAAGAAAACATGGCAGGGTGAGAAAAGCCTGGCGAAGGAGATGTTTTCCATTATGAAGGGGTCAAAGGCTCTTCCTGGAGGCAGATCCAGAACCCACCTCCATCCCACTCCTGGCCATCCTTGGTGTCCTAGGACTGAACCATTTGGAGCTCCTCTTCCAATGCAGTTATTGTGACCATATTGGCCATGTGCTCTCAATTGCACTTTGTGCATGACATCATTACATACAGACATCATGCACCTGACCAGACCCACTAAACTGCAGACATGAAACAACCACACTTGCCATACCCAGATTAAGCAGCCATTTATGTATGCAAATACTTACCACTGTGCTGCTGCTCATGAGCCTCCAGCTGAGTGTGGAGGTTCGGTCAACATATGCTGAGGCCCTCTTGTGCAGCAAGCTCAGACTAGAGTACAATTCCGTGCTGTGGTCTTGGAGGATGCCTACATCACATTCTTCCACTGCACTGGAACAACTAGCAGTATCTACCAAGACGTCCAAGTGCACTTCATTGCTCAGCTGAATGTCTGGTCTGCCATACACCTTAGGAAAATGGGGTGACCACCTTTCCAATGACTTCCAGTTCCTCTTGTGAGAAGCTGGAGGCCCTCTTTGTCTTCTCAGCCATTCTGGGGTGTTCTGAAAAGAAAGAAGCAGCAGGAAGTAGGAGGAGTGTGCTCTGGTCCAATCATGGGTCAGAATGGCCTTACTTCCTCTGTATATAACTTCACCGTTGTCACGGTTTGTGGAAACGATTGCATCTACTACGTAGTTCTGTGTCAATGTTGGTCAGGTGGAGAAATCCACCTCCGCTATGTAGGTTTATGCTACATAGGTTTACAAACTAGGGGAAAAGAAAGAGTGAAGGCGGAAATAAGGCTGGGATTAGGAATGACAACCTAGTTGTACCATACATCCCTTTCAAATGAAAATACACACTGGGAACGTATACGTTTATGATGATATAATATGGTACATATATGTAATACTGCCACTGTTTTGTTCTTTTCTCTGCGCATTACATGGCCTGATTTGAGTGAAGGTTACAAGTGTGGATAAATAATGTATATAGATCCATGACTGAATGTTTGAATAAGTAGTGATTGAGCGTAGTGTGAGGAGATGTTTACTACATTTAGACTTACAAGCTTGGTTCCAGGAAAATTGAATTTCAACTGTGGTGTTTCAGGATGATATGTGCGGTTGGTGATATCATAGTCACCTTTTCATTATTGACTCAACACTGTCCAACCAATGTGATGCAGCAATCAAACTAGCAGCTCAGGTAAAATGTGAGTGAACTAGTAGATCACCCAACTGCAATCAATGACTGCTTGCCTGTGCACAACCACAGGGAACTTGATAGATCATTGTTCAGAGGTAAGTCATAGATCTAGAAAAACAATTCATTGAGATGTTGAGCAACATGCAACATTGATCTTGCACACTATTTTTGGTGAGTAGTGTAGCACATACCCTGTATGATCAAGATATCTGAAGCAACACTTTTGAAGGCCAAACATGCACTCAATGATCGCTCGCATGAGTATTGTACCATGTTATACCTCTTATGACGCAGGGTGGCTGGTCATGGAAAGCAGCTGAGGCAATGGTAAAACGGCCTTATGCTGCATCACCTGCAACAAACAAATGTGGTATTTGTTTTAACATGGTTACCATGACAATGTTGCAGATACTCAAAACACAAAAAGAGGGTCCAAGGTAAAGAAATGTTAAGACCTGGAGAAGAGATTTCCGATATGCAGTAATCATAACACAGTTCTTCTCTGGTCTACCGTGAGGTGAAAATGTGTCTCTCAATAATGCCCCTGTGGGGAGCGATCCCTTTTAGGATAAGTGCCCTCACCCAGCATAGGTGGCATGCCTTATAATATGGGATTCTCCTCCCAGTTGGAAAACCTAGTACCACTGAGGGCGAAAACTCCCTCACTGTAAGGTAGGAGCTCTGGGATTTTGTTTGGATATCCTAAGATGTTTAAGGATGCTAAGATCCCATATGTGAGTGCTAGGCGTTGTGAGGGTGCAGCGCTGAATGCGATTGTGAAAATGTATGTGATTCTAAAACTACCTAATTGAAACAGAAAAGTTAATGTATTCGCTTGCCCGAACTGGCAGGATTAAAAAGCAGTGCAAAGCAGTGTGAATTAGACTACTAAATTGGTAAGGTCGGTCCACATGTTTCAGCCTACATGGTCTTTAAAAGTGTCCAGGCTTTCATCAGGGCCATTAGAAAAAAACAAAGCTGCTGCATATGTGAGAAAATAAAGAAAACTAATGAATACAGTGATATCAAACCAGTAGTCCAAATTTGGTATGCTCGGTAATACTGAAACTTTTCTGTAGATAAGAGACACAAAAACACAAGGTGCAACAAGTCAAACTACATTGCAATACAATTTTCTTATTGCCAACGTATGTTGGACATGTATTTAGAACATGTCCACAGAGTATTCTCAAAGTACCCATTTAGATTCTACTCACCCAAATCGGTGGAAAAGTAGACCCACCTCTACCTGGTAACAACTCAGGGAAGGGGGCCTGCTCTGCAAGAAACAAGGTCATGTGTCACTCAATCCTTGTATATGGTGTGAACACATGTTTTATAACTAGAACTATAAGTGTTGGTGGTGAACCCTCAGTGAAGGCGACGCAAAAGGAGGACTCCACTGATCAATCCACACTAGACCTTAATGACTCTACAACATCTAAAGCATGGTATATATTATAACCTGCCTGGTCCATCAATGGCCATGTCTACTAGTATCAGATAAATCTAGTGTGTCTTTATTGTTCAACCCGCCTAACTACGTTTTGATAAAAGGCTGGGAAATCTACTTCTAGATGTATCACCTTCTAGCGCGCTGTATATCTGTGCAGGCATAAACTGCGCAGCTATTCTGATGAAGGTGCATTGATATTAATAACACTTCAATATAGCTTTTCATTATTGCACAACCCACCTAACTCTGCTTTAGTGAAAGGATGGCAAACTAACAGAGTACTTTGTCATTTAACGCGCTGTATCTACTGGCTGCATGTATCGCCATTTAGTGTGCTGCATTCCAGTGCAGACTTAAAATGCAGAGTTATTCTGCCAAAGGTGCCTTGCAAATGCTAGCACCTTTACATCCCCATGTAGATTGTCATAATTATACAACCTGCATGACTCTGCTTGAGAAAAAGGCTGGGAAACTTAACTCTGTACATTGTCATTTTTCGCGCTGTATTATTGCACAGCCTGGCTTACTCTGCTTTAGTGAAAGGCTGGCAAACTAACAGAGTACTTTGTCATATAACGTGCTGTGTCTACTGGCTGCATGTATTGCCATGTAGCGTGCTGCATCCCTGTGCAGACGTGACATGTAGAGTTATTTTGCCAATGGTGCCTTGATAATGCTAGCTCCCTTCCATTCCCATGTAGTTTGTCAATTGACTCAGTCTCTCCGGTTTACGATATCGCCAACACTCCCTGTACACACGGAGGTTACTCTTGCCCGTTTTTCCAAAGTGCATCGCTTAACACCATCTGTCCTTCTATATATGTGCGATTCGATTAATAATTATATGTACCTTTGGAATTATGTTTTCCAACCGCCAACACTAGCTCACTCCTTCACAAATACTGCCTTACCCGAAACATAGACCTTGCCCACTGCACGGACCGCAGCACGGAATGTCACCAACAGCAGCATTCACTGTCTGCCGATTTTCTTCACTGCACTTGTATGATAAACTACCTAATATTTTAACCATCCCACGCAATCATTTGTTATAATTTAATGGTTAGACATGCCTTTACTATATGTATATTGAATATGACACTAATCCCATGTATATATTCCCTTTTCTCCCTCCGCCCCACCCGTTTTTCCCCATGTATTGTCTTACTTCTTATTGTTGGGCTTGATTTTATGTTAGAAATGTAAATAAGGCATGAATCACAATGTCCTGAAGATGATCCCATTATCTTAAAATAGGGATCGAAACGTCGTTGACACCTTACACTATATGGTTATACTATATTATATAAAAAGTCACAATAGTGTATTTGTGAATTATTAGTCTGCTAAATGTGAATTGTAGGCAGACTGCTTCCTCTTCCCTAATCCTCACCCTTTATGTATGTCACACTTGTCTACATGTGGTAGTAGGACACATGCTGTGTCTCACCTGATAATGCATAGATTACTGAATAAACAACTGTATTTGTTATTAAACACTGTCCGGCTGGACAGACAATATAGAACCGATTCTTGATCTATATTTATTGCTTCTCAATATCCCCTACTACCTAGGGACCATTGTCTTTTGAAACAGTATATGCACCCAAGGTCCCTGATCAATTGCTCAATTGGGTTTCCCTTGTACTTTATAATTAAATACATGTCCAACATACGTTGGCAATAAGAAAATTGTATTGCAATGTAGTTTGACTTGTTGCACCTTGTGGTTTTGTGTCTCTTATCTACAAATAAGTTTCAGTATTACCGAGCATACCAAATTTGGACTACTGGTTTGATATCACTGTATTCATTACTTTTCTTTATTTTCTCACATATGCAGCAGCTTTGTTTTTTTCTCATGGTCCTGATGATAGCCTGGACACTTTTAAAGACCATATAGGCTGAAACATGTCGACCGACCTTACCAACTTAGCAGTCTAAATTCACTGCTTTGCCCTGCTTTTTAATCCTGCCAGTTCGGGCAAGCAAATAAATTAACTTTTTTGTTCCATCTAGGTAGTTTTAGAATCACAGACATTTTCACAATCGCATTCAGCGCTGCACCCTCACAACGCCTAGCACTCCCAGAGCTCCTACCTCACAGTGAGGGAGTTGTAGCCCTCAGTTCGACTAGGTTTTCTCACTGGGAGAAGAATCCCATATGATGAAGCATGCCACCTATGCTGGGTGAGGGCATTCGTCCTAAAAGGGATCGCTCCCCACAAGGGCATTATTGAGAGACAAATGTTCACCTCACGGTAGACCAGAGAAGTACTGTGTTATGATTACTCTATATCGGAAATCTCTTCTCGCAGGTCTTTACATTTCTTTACCTTGGACACTCTTTTTGTGTTTTGAGTATCTGCAACATTGTCATGGTAACCATGTTAAAACAAATACCACATGCATTTGTTGCAGGTGATGCAGGATAAGGGCCTTTTACCATTGCCTCAGCTGCTTTCCATGACCAGCCACCCTGCCTCATAAGAGACACATTTCCACCTCACAGTAGACCTGAAATGTTGCAGATACGCCATACATGCATGCCATCAAAGTAACACTCATGGGAACATTTAGATGGGGTGAAGCTATGAATCCATATCCTTGTGGAGCCATTAACCAGGCCCACATGTAGAACCAGTGTGAGGTAGCTACACTTACCTAATGGACACATGTCATCTAAATCCCCAGCAACCAGCTGACTTGCAATTGCTAGTTGGTGACAAATGTACTTTGTGTGTGCAAGGCAGCCGACAAATCAGTGAAGCAGCCTCTGACAAAGCCAACAGCTTTTACCGTGATGAAATGCCACTGGTATCTGTTGTTCAAATTCTGTTCTCTGTGGTGGGGTGAGTGAAGTGCCATGTTGGGGCAATCAACCACAACTGAAGACCCAAGGGGAGTGGGCAATGGAGTAGAATTGTCTTGCCACCTGAAGCCTTTCAATAAATGACCGTGAAATCAGGCCCGGACTGGCCATAGCGGGCACCGGGCAATCTCCCGGTGCGCCGCAAGGGTGGGGGCCGGTTTTGAGCCCCTGGCGGCCGATTTTGTTACCGGGCCGTTTTCGGCCCTGCAACAAAATCGGCCGAAAACCGGCCCTACGAAAGCGCTCAGCGGCACCTCCAACACCCCCCCCCCCCATGGGGTGGGGAGGGAGGTGCAGGGCCGGTTTTGGTTTCCTGCGTGGAATAGCGATATACTTGTACATTCGCCAGATGATGTATCTCAGTACTTCGCGTAGGCAATAGGATTGGCTTGCCCATGAGACACTGGCTCCCCAGGGATCCAGTAGTCAGAAAGTGGAGGAGATACAATTCAATTGACTCTTTATTGCTTGATTTCTTAAAACTATTACAAAGACAAAAAATCAATCATGCCGTTCACAAGCCTGAAGTTACCCTCATTGCAAAAGTTATAACAAGCAGCGCACCTACCTGCCCCACCCACTGCTTTAATGGTCTCAAAAAGATAGAATAAATGTTAGTGGAGAGCTGTAAAGCTCTGCAGACCAATGGTTTGTCAAATTTCCAGGTTTTCCAAATTAGACTAAAAAGTTCCCAGATGCAGTTTAGCTTGCAACACAGCGCTATAAAAAGTTATCAAATAAAATAAATACAGTCAACAAAAGGGTATCAAAATCTTGTTGGGAAATATTACTTCCAAATAAAACATTAATATGAGACAGGGCAATATATGAAGTTTAGGCAAAAAGCAACTAGTAGCGCTGTGCGTTTATGCTCCTTACGCCCGACCCCTTTCCTAGATACAGACAGCCCCTTCAAGAGAAGACAGAATACGCCCACAGCACCTAGAAGAAGCGGAGGATTTAAAACTAACAATAATAACAGACAGACAATAAGTAACATACACAAACGGTTTACGGTGCAGTCAGGAAACTGCAGGGAATAAACATGCCTTGCATGGGCACGCTCCCGCTTCAGCTTAAATCAGTGCTCCCAGGCCATACGCAGCTCTAGATTGCTCATTAAGTGGTTATGCCTATTTCTTGGTGAATTTCCAACCAGCACTTCCGGATATCCCCTCGGCCCCACAGACCTATATAGTGCCCCATTGTGTCTGAGGTTGCTGGCCCGGGCGGCACTGCAAGCAGGAAGCGGGCAATCAGGCTATGGTGGAGTTAGTGTTAGGGTTACGCACCCCAGGAAAGCGGCGAGTCCCTGACGTGAAGTCTTGCTCGTGCTCCTGCTCCTTCCTCATCTTTAATGGTGGGTGCAGCTTCTATTGGCTCACCCCACTCCCGCCGCTATTCTCCAGGCTCCCCCAAACCTCCTCTGAGTGCAGCCCTTCCTGGGCCACCCCTGATGGCATAAAGCTGACTGTTTTTACCACTCGTAGCTCACCGGAGGAGCATGGCGGCCGCGATGTAGTTAGTATAATAATATTATAACTTACTTGAAGTGGTCAACTTTAGAAAGGTTTCCCGGTCCGTCTGGAGGCCGCGGGACGCACAGAGACCACCTGCTGTGGCCGCACAGCTCAGCTGCAGCACTGACTGCTCTGGAGCACCATGCACTCTGCCGGACGGGACAGCATCAGTCTTCTCCGACCCAGTGGCTGCTGTGAGTCGTCCCGACTTAGCCGCAGTTTAGTTTGCGCCGCTTGCACCATCCGCGATCATTAATGTATCTTCTTGCGGTGATGCAGTCATGGGGGGTCACTGACAGTTCCCGCCGGGTCACCTCTGGGCAACGCCGATGGCCAACGCGATTTTATTTGTGGCCGGTGCTAGCCTGCGCACGAGACAGTGCAGCACGCCAGCACTACCGACGCGAGGACTCCCACTCGATTTGAGTGGCCCGCCTTTCTGCCTCACAGTAGTGTGCTACACTACTTCCTCGGGCCTGAAGGCAGGTTAGCGTCACATCAGTATTTGAATCCGCAAGTGATAGTGAATTGTGGCGCTCTCAGTAAACCTGGCTGTGTCAGCCAGTTACAGCATCGGCGCTGAGAGGGTGCCGCCTCCCCCTCACTAATAGTAACTGGGCAGATTTATCCTAAGATCAGCGTCTCTATATGACCAGGATGGCAGGGAACCAGTGAATCTCTTACGACTGATTATCCCCGGCGCCGCCAGCCTTGCAGAGGCACTCGTCCGGTTTCCGTGTTAAGAGTTTCTGCATTTCAAATCTGTAACAAAAACGGCATCTTAGTTTAAAGGCTCAAAGGTGTACCACAGGAGGCGAAAGAAGAAGTGGAACCCCTTCTTAGATGTGCGGCCAGCTGTCTTCAGTTCTGGTATCTGGCCCCATCACTGGGCCGGACGAACACAAAGCGGCGAATGAGTTCACCTTTTATCAAAGTGTCAAGATGTGACCTATGTCATAGGTTAAACATAACTAAGAGGAACAAGAACATCGCTAAATCACCGCCGCAGCCCTGCTCCGTGAAAACCGGAAGTCAGGCACTTTTGGCCGAGACGGGGGCGGGCCTGCAATCCGGCAGGAAGTTCCGCCCGCCGCCGAGGAAGAAGTGAAGCCGGCCGACTGATGGCCTCTCCGCGGCACGGAACACGCCGAAAGAGCCCAGTGAGTGGGAGGGGGGGGGGGGTGTACGCGCGTGTGTCTGTGTGCGCTGGTGTGTGTGTGTGTGGGGTGGTCTCTGTGTGTGCGTGTAGGTGCGCTAGTGTGTGTGTAGGTGCGGCAGCGACGGGGGTGTGTGTGCCTGTGTATGCGTGTGGCTGTGTATGCGTGTGTATGTGCACATGCGTGAGTGGCGGTGTGGCTGTGTATGTGCGCATGCGTGAGTGTGGGTGCGCGTGCACGCAGTGAAATCCAGCCGGAGAGAAGCGCGTGGCAGTTTCTTGTCCTTCATTCCCCCGAGTCAGCTAGCTATAGTTCTCCACCTGGACCGCATCCTTCGGATGATGCGTATTCCAGGCTCGACCTAAAAAGTGTTAGTCACACAGGCTGCCTTGTGTTTTACAAATCTAAAAATGCATAGGAATCAAATGTGCAAATTCTATAATTACATTTCACACTAAGAAAATACTCCATAAAATTAATTTGCCACAGACTGTACATCTACCAATGCCCTCGATGAAAAGGGGTAAAAAATATCACTCACTTAGAAAGTGATACCTTTGGTCTAAAGGAGGTAGCAACGTGACCTTCCTGGCAATAACCATTTCATTCATCCACCCGCTCTAACACTTTCTCTGCATATTGACTGCGTACCAAACGATTTAGGAGTGGATTGTCTTTTAACCTACAAAATCTCAAGTAGTGTTTTATTTTGAGCAGATGTTGGCCCATATAATGCAAACTTGGGATGTACTACATCCGTATATTTAAAAACGCTCCCTGACAGTTGTGGATTTAAACCACTCAAACAAACATGCAGTTGCTGCTTCAGGGAATTTCCTGATCCTCAGAAGGTTAAAGTTTGCTCTTAGCAAGCATAAACATTCATTAATCGGACCCTGTCAGTTACGTAAGATATGTACCAATGATTTTTCTCAATTAAACATATGCACGAGGTTAGATGACCTTTACAGTTTTTAGCCGGATTTACAATCTTAAAATGGGAATAGGAAACAATCTAAAGCTGTGCACCTTGCACTTCTGTTCCAGCAACATTGGCATGTTAATATTATGCACTTTCTTTGGAAATGAACTCAACCATGCATGTTTGTTTTATTAAACACTGAGGAATCGTCATTAAATGAAATTGATTTAGTTTGTTTCATAATGAAATTTTTTGCTGGCAGATTGTCTCAGTTTTTTACATAGCCGTAAATTACAAATTGATTTCCCGAAGTAGACCTCAGGGTTATCGTAGTGTTGGCTAATTTTATTCATTTCTTGCCAACATTTCTGCTGATGCTGACCTACACTTTTCACACCGACACAAATATAGCTTTAAGTTTTAGAGTTTGCTTTGACGGGTCAGATTCCAACCGTATTTGTGCCTGTGCTGTGTTGTCAGACAGCCCATATAGTAATCTGCATGCTTGGCACTGCATAAGATCTGCCCAATGAGAGACTTTCATATGGAAGGCAACTAGCCCATAGTATGTAGTTGACCAGTAGTGGTTGCTACTGCACCTGGGGACGAAAAAAGTAATAAAAAAAAAACACTTACCTGTGAAGTCTGCCGGTCGCCACCTCTCCTCTTTCCTCTACTTCCTGACTCCGATCCTGCGACAGGATGCAGGAAGCAGCAGCAAGCACCCAGCCTCCTGATAGCCAATCTTAATGCTGCAGCATTGTGATTGGTCTGAGCGCCGTAGACTGGCGCTCATCCATGGAATGGGGGCCTGGGCGTGTTCTCCACGCAAACTGTAATGCAGCGAAGTGCGCATAATGTTTGGCCAACCTGAGAGGGCCGGCCAGTCATGTGCACTTAGGAGTGGGCAAACCACTCCTCCCCTGTCGTCAGTGCAGCCCCGCCCCAAACGGAGAGCTGCAGCAGAAGGAAACATAAAATGATAATAATGAGAGTTAGCATTTTTTGTGTTTCCTTTACTTCATTGCTGCGAAGCAGGTGGACAAGGCTTCTCAGCCTTAGCGGAGGAGCCGCCACTGTAGTTGACAATAAATGTGTTTGAATAATTTGTAAGATGGCACAGAACAGTGGCCCAGAGTGTTTATTGCTCAGCTGTATGAAATCGAAGTAAAGGTCTATCCCAAAGTTCGGCTATATACAAATTAAACAGCAAGCAATCACTAAGCACCCCTGCTTAATACCCTTATGTGTGTAGACCCTATATGAGGTGACACTGGAATGATCAAGTTTTATTTTCACCCCAGTGTGCATGGAGAGCATAATAATAGACTTCAGCAAACTATTGGGAATGCCTCAGTCAACCAATTTTCCCCATAACCAGATTCATACTATGAAAATGATCTTTTTAGGCCTAAAAGCTGCGTAAAGGATGGCTCGTACGCCCATTGGCCTGCAAAGGGTCGTAACCTCCTTTTCACAATTTATGAGAAACTTGGGCCTTACAATTTACTGTTCCAAAATGTTTTCGATGAAATGTGGGCCTGGGGCAAATAGAAAGAAAAATTCCATTTTTAATAACTCGAAGGCATTAGAGAATACAAACACATTTTCTTACTTAGGGATCCTTTTTGATCAGTCCGGCTCATGGTGCAGTGCAATTGAAACTAGAAGGCTCTTATTTTGCAAATCATTGATGGCATTAACGAATTTCAGCAGGAAAATGGGTAGACGTTCACCAGGGGAATTGTTGTGCATTTATAGGGTAACATGTGTAGCGATTACTATTATGGTGCCGGCATATGGTGGTATGCTAATGTAAATTTGTTACAAGTGGCAGAAAATATTTTCCTCAGGTATCTTTTGGCAGTACCGGACAGTACGTCTACACTTATCTGCCACACAGAACTTGTTACTAAAGACAAGGGTGGTCCCTAGAAACGAATATTGGTGATCAAATTAACATACGCTAAATAGACAGTATGCTCTTTGTCCAGCCGGACAGAGTTTATTTAATCAATGTAGGAGATAACAAAATTATTACCAGTAAGTGGGCACAACCTGTGACCCACACAAACAAGAAAACACAACAATAGGAAAAAAGGAAATTCAGGCAAAAAGAAAAGGGATCTGTTTCCTAGTAGTCAGTAGACAGACTTGATTGCATATAAGTACCATTGCGCAAAACATTCAGAATTTTTAAGGCATATGGTACATTAGTGTTAACGTTTCGATCCCTTAACTAAAATGTATGGGACCATCATCAGGACAGTAGTATTAAAGCATGCCTGTCTTGAATACATGTAAATCCCAAAAACAATGGTCGGTAAAGGCTGGTTGTCAGTCCAGAAATTCAATGAAAATAAAGCTGTCGCATATAGCGGGATAAGGCTGAATCGAGTAAATACTCGAGGAGGAAGCCGGTCGATGTCCTGCTGTGGTAGAACTTGGTCTGCCTTATCTTGAGGATGTGATTAAAATACAACCTGTCCTTCTGTGGCATAGGGTTTGGACTACTGAATAGTCTGCATTTAATCACCTTATCTTAAAGGACGCATTGGGAATTGATGGGGCTAACAAGATAAGATGGCTACATTATGTTAAGATGTTTTTAACTCAATTAGGCCACAAGGAATATTTTAATGATCCCTCTTCTATGTGTCTGGTACCAAGAAAGGATCTTAAAAATCTATGTATGTCATACTTGAGCGAACGTAGAATTACTAGTGAAATTACCAAAACCATGGTGGTGGCACATCATCTTACCTTGATTACTGTCAATATACAGCCCTACATCCTGTTAACTACTAAGGACTTTGACAGGTTTCTATTAACGCGCCTCAGACTTAACATCTTGCATAGAACTTTAAGTTTTCCTGAGGTAAACGATTGGTCAAGATCACTTTGTAATTGCCCATGTGATGATATATCAGCCCAGTCGTCCATAAATATCTTATTCTTTTGCACAGTTTATTTAATACCCAGAAAGTGATGGATAGTCCCAGTGTTAAAGAGAATGGAACTGAGACGATGTCGTCCGGCATTCCTGGCGATACAGAATTTAGATAATGTATTTACTGTTGCTTCTGTTACTGCCTTTTTAAAAACTATTTTTAAATTTCGTAAATCAATTGTGATATGATTTTTATACATATGTTTTTAGCTACATTTATTCCCTCTATTTTTAATCATGGAATTCGATTGTGATTTATACGTTGTACTTTTATGTTTATTTGTTCTGTATAATAACCAAATTTTTTTTTTTGATTTGAGCGTAAAGGAGTGAATCCTGGGTTGTGTAAGAATGAAAGCATAGGTTATCTTCAGCCCCACAATTCTGCCGAAAACCAGTTTGGTAGTAGGAGATAACATTGCTTTCCACGTTCCCACTACCTATTCTTTAAACAAAATTTCCGCATTTCTTTTGCTGTCTAATTGCTAATGAAATTCCTCAAATAACTTCAAACCTTGCACTGGTCACTTCCTTTGCAGATTTCGAGTACCTGAACCAAGCGGTTTTCTTCTGCAAACTGTTTACCTTACCATCTGTCCTTCATCCGGAGTGACTCAAGACGCTGGGCATATTCACAAAAGAAGTGGCAGAGCATGGCGTTGGCCTCCTTGGCGTAACGCCTTGCTCCGCCACTTCTGAAACGCAGGACTGCACTGTATTGACAAGAATACGGTGCAGCGCTGCATTTACCCCTGCATTGGCACTAATTTATCTGCCTAGTACCAATGCAGGCATCCTTGCACTATAGTACAAGGGTGTTTGCGTTGCAGGGGAATGATTGTTTATGTGCAGGAAGGGACACCTCTGTTCAGAGGCAGTGGTTGTGATTGAATAACACTCCAGACTAGGTCTGGGCACAATTCCTGTTACAACTATGTAATCTCATGTAATTCCTAGAACTTTGTGTTACACTTATTACGGTAAATTTCTGAAATCATTACGTGCCGCAGCACACAAACAACACGTATTACCAGAACACAAGTAGCTGTTGTTTATGGCACTAGTGTTTTTTGTGATTTTTTTCATGTGAAGTGAAACATTTTCATTTGATGTAATTTTGCATCATTTCACATAAACTTTTGTGAAACATTATGGAATTACGCAATAGCAAATTGCATGAATTTCATACACGCCTACTTCAAGCTCCCTCCAGAGGACAATGTGGCCAGTTTTGGTACTCCAGAGCACTGCATCCTTTTTACCACCCAATAATTTTTTTTTCTTTTTTTTTAATTTGATTTCATGAGTTTTATATAACGGGGACTTGGCCCGAGGACATCACAGCGCTTCACAGAGATTCACACAAGCAGCAAATTCGAGAGATACTCATGCTCCATTTCTGCCCAGTTTTCTGGTAAAGATGCACCTCTGGTTTAAGGGTAATAGAACCGACAGAACTAAACTGTGGGAGAGCATCCCAATACGTCTGGAATGCACTTCCCTATTTATTCTGCAACAGAGAATCTGTACCCTGGTGCTTGCTTCTTTCTCCGATTCTTGCATTAAATTTGGGTAGGTCTGAGGTGGGGTAAAAATTAACTTTTTAATTTCATATCACCTGGTGCTGTTCTGTTGATGCCTAGTGGTGATTTCTGTTTAATCTGCATTATTGTTATTTTCAATTGCTTATTTGAATCACAGTCTTACCATAATGACAGTCCCCTGTTCATTCTGGGTCATTACAATGTTTGCCTGCTCACCTGAGGCGCTGCCTTTTCCACCATTGTTAACTTCAAAAACTGGAAAAAAAGCTTTTGCCAAGGAGGGATTATTGCCAGACCACAAAATGTAGTTGGCACTCGGAACGTTCTTACTGAGTTTATTTTAATTTTTTTCGACAGGCAATTTACAGTGTTAGCCACAAGAAGCTGAGCGCCGCTCACTGACACTAAAGGGTAAGGAAGTTATTGTCCGTCTCTGCGGTCTCTACTCAGTTAATCAATCAATCTGGGATTTTTTTTTTTTTTTTTTTTTATTTTTGAAACCTTTATTGCACATTAAAAGCAGAACAAATACGGGCCTACAACCATCCGGCCGGCCACGACACATTATAAAGCAAGTTAGCAAGCAATGCGGTAACTCGATAGTGTCTGCACACATAATAGCAACCAGCCCAAGTTGCACTGGGTATCTACACACTACCGAGAAAAAGGAGGAGTGAAGGTTAATTTTGAATTTTAATATGTCCGAGATATAAGCAAGAAAAGGATCAGCGTTCCAACAATCCACCAATGACCTAAGAGGGCAACGTAACCAGAAAAAATCCAAGCAACAGAAAACGTAGTCAGACTAGCGGCATGAAGAATATGACAGGATAGTGAGATCAAACATGTTGCATGCCAGTCGCCGCCCCCCTCGCACCGAGCCACCCCACTGACCCAAGAAAGAAACAGAAAAGGAAAATAAAACCAAAAGTAGAGAAAAAGAAGGCCCATAGAAACTGAAACGGACAAAAGAAAAACCCCACCCCCCTACCCCCCCTACACGCATGCAGAAGCTACGGCCTACCCCCCCCCCCCTAGCAGTGTGTCTGTCGCCACAAAAGAGTACCCGAAATGCAGAGAAAGAAAAGGGGGAAAAAAGAGAAATATCACATAAGAACGGAGGAGGGCCATATACAACTATTCCAAACAATCAGCTTGTAAATCTTCGGCCGCCCAACCCCGGATCCCCGACCCATAGAAAACGAATATTCAACTCCACAGTTTATTCCCTGCAGCCCCGACAGTACACTCTACCGCAGTTAAGGATAGGAAGAGCATCCTCAGCCCTGGCCCCTGCGATCCGGGGCACCGACGTGGTCCAGTTGCACAGTAGCCATCTTGAACTGGAAAGCTAAACGGAGCGATCCTAGCAGGGTATGACGCCGCCCAGCAGAGCCTGTCCACACCAAAGTCATGCGAGCAACATTGATAGAAAGGGGGACATCATACTGTTTCAGTCCACTCAAGTCAGCCTGCCAAAGCGATGCCCTCCGCTTCAGGAGAAAGTTGCGAGTGTCACCAGTGGAACACAAAGGAAGAGCCAAACATGGCGTCCGGGGACGGCGCTCCGGCCATTGCTCAAACCCCCCGTCCTCAGGCCGCTGCTCCGCCTTGTCAATCAACGCCGGAACGCCACCAGGCTCTCGCACCCTCAATTCCCTTAAGCACACCTGGGTAGGCACTCCACTGTGATCGGGGACAGGATGTGGCGCAGTGTCCTGCAGTCGAGCGCTACCACGTCCCATCGGATGCACATAGGGGGAAGTAGCATCCAGGCGATCTTTTAAGTCCCGGGCATTATCTTGCATATCAGATCTCAAAGTGCTCAATGCACGCAGGACGTCTCCGACTTTCAATGGTGCCACCAAAGTGAATGGGGCAGCTGGTCCCTGCACGCGGGGCTCACAAGAGTGTTGTAATCCTCGAGGCTGGTCGCCATTATCTCTCCCACCTAGATGGGCGCCCAGTCCGGGTTCCGCAGGATATGCACTAGCGGGGAGCACAGAAGCAACAGGAACCATACTGACACCATGCACGGCGCCGGTGCAATAGAAACAATCGGACTCCTCACCGGCAGCAGCCCGGAGGAAGTGCAGGAGCAGGGAGCACAGCCAGCAATATGGCTTCCACCGCTTCGCCGGCGGAGACAAGCGAGCCAGCAGTGCCGTACATGGACCAGGGCGTAGATACAATGTTGCACTGCCAGTCTCAGTAGTTCCCAAGAGCGAGGATGAGCAAGGCTGAGCGGAGCCCCGCAGCGATAAACACAGCGCAGCGACTGTTCCCCACCGGTCGCCTCTTCTCCGCTTCAGAGTCCGAGGAGAGTACAAACATGGCCGGCCATTCCGAGGACAAAGATCCGTTCAGCTGCAGCCGGCGCCAGAGAGGAGACAAGGGCGCCCCGGCACTTCCACTGCAGGGAGCGTTCAGGGAAGCACACCGCTGGATGCAGAATCGTCTCCCGGTCCCGAGGATTTCATGCAAAAGCAGAATTAGCAGCAGGAGAAGTCGCGGACCGGGAGAAAAGCGGAAGGATCGGCGGAGCCGAGGGATCAGGCGGCCATCTCGGATGTAGGCTAGGCTCCTCCCCCAATCAGGGAATTTTAAGTGTGCTACTCACCTGTGAGGGTTTCAAGGCGCTGGGGGGGAGGTACGCAGTACTGTTTAGCTGAAGAGCCAGGTCTTGAGAGTCTTCCTGTGGAGAAGTGTGGCTCAATGGTAGAGCAGGCAAACCTTGATGCAGAGTTCTGGCCAGGGACCATGGTTCGATTCCTGCCCGGTCGGGTCTCGGGCTCATTAATTCCCCTGACCGGATATTCTCGCCTCAGTGCCTATTCTGATCATGGGTCCCACGCTGCAACTCTGGGCAATAGCTTGCTTAGTCTCCACAACGGCCCCACAACGCGAAGGATGCCTGGTCTGCACCATGGGGGTGCCCAGGAGTGGACACTTCACAGGGAAAGCCAGGAAGGGCTCCCTTGCGGTATTCGTACAAGCGCCGGGAAACCCACTGCGGTGTAGCTGTGCGCTATACAAGTACAAAAACATTTACATTTACATTTCCTAAAAATGTTCAGGGAGGGGGCGCGTCTGATGTCTGCCGGTAGTTCATTCCAGGTCTACTGAGCGCTAATTAAAGCAACCCTTCCGCTTGGGTTTAAAGGGTTGGATGTAGTTTCGGGCTCTAATTAATTTTTTTGTGAGTTTTTATATAGCGCAAACTTTAGCCGAAGGTGTCAGAGCGCTTTACAACAAGCCAGTTACATTACATAAGGACTTCATAGGACATGAATAACATAAAAGATACAAATAGATAACCTCTAAAATCATGTAATAATTATAGTAAGTACATAAGTCTACTAAAGGTACTAGTGGTTAGTGTTACATATGTACAAGTTGCAAATTCAATCAAGATTCCATTTTAAGAAGACTTGAAGCAATTAGGGTTGGACTATAATATATCACATATACACATCTCGCCATTGCTGGGGTTCTTGCGGTGCTCATTCGGCCAGCTCTCAGGGGCGGTGATATTGGGCCAGGAGGGATCCACAAGCTGATGATGGCCGAAGGGGCTTGCGGATCCGTAACACAAAGTCAGGCCTCCCGACGGGCTCAAGCACCTACAACTTCCACAGGGTCCTGACCTCCATGCCACAGGGTCTGGCCTGGAGGCATTGGGGGGGGGGGGGTTCTCTCGCTGCTCCATCGCTGCTGCCCCTAGTCTCAGGCTCCGGGCCACTCTCGGCAGCAGGTCTCCAGTGCCAATGGGTCTCCTAGTCACAGCCCTCCTCCGCCCTCTTGAGGACCACACTCTGACTGCCAAAACCAGCAGTGTTCGTTGCTCTGGGCACGGTAGTGAGCACTGTGGGGTCCAGGCGTGTTCCATAGGAGCTTACCGGTGCTCCCTGGGCCCTAATTGCCTGCAGGATTGCATCGGATGGGGGACTCCGGCGGGAGCTCACCCTGTGAATCTCCCGCCGGAGCACCGGAAGCTGTAGACCTGTCTAAGGTGCCTGTCGAGTATGGCTGCTCATACCTGGTCAAGACTAGGGTGACCAACCGTCCGTAAATTTCACGGACGGTCCGTAATTTGGACCTCACGTCCGTTGTTCGTGAAGATAATTTTAACGGACGCCTTTTGTCCATAATTTTAGGTCCCTGCAGGGCAACAGAGCTGTTCCCCTGCGAGAGGCCTCTGCTCCCTGCTGGGGTGCCTCGCTCTTATCGTAGAAGCATAAGAGCAGCTCCAATCCGCCCATTATCATTCTGTCTGTGGCTGATTGCCACATTTAGAATGACAATGGGCCAGTTTAGGCTCTTCCAGCATGTGGTGTCCTCCGTCTAGGGCAGGACATTCTGTTAGGGTTAAAATGTACAAAATAAACAAATAAAGTTAAAAAGAAGAAGTTAAAGTTCTTACATAGTCCCATCATTTCAGAGCTGAAGCATTTTTTTCAAATGAAGAAAGATTTATTTCCAGCAAAATTAAAATCGGATTACCTTTTTCTGGAGAGATGAAATCCCACTTCTTGCACGTCTGTTCTCTCGATTTCTCTCCATCAGTCTCAAAACTTCACATTCTCAAATGCCCCTTTAAGGCCTTTCCATTAAATTTCTTTTCAGTTTAGCGATAACAAAAGGTAGGTCAAAATACTTGGCATGTTCAAAGTGCTGGAAATTGTTCAAATTAAGGTTTGATACATGTTCGTTAGAGTGCCACAGCACTCGTGATGTGCGATAATCGTACACACTGGTCCCACAGTGAAGGACAAACTGGTCCCACAGTGAAGGATTTGAACACAAAAAACAGATAAACACTGCACAAAACCTCACGCTATCAGGTCCCCCATGCCACTTGCATACATCACCCTCTATATTGCAGCAGGTGTGGGATTAGTTTGTGACCTAGTCTTTTGAGGGCGTAGAAGCTATTCCTTGACATAGTGGCAGGCTGGTGTGAAAAATGCTGACAGCTGGCTGAACCGATATGTGGAGAGATTATTAGGTTCTGTGCTGGGGATGCACCAGTCATCTGTTTCTTGAGTTGACTGGCAGTGCTTCCAGGCAGATTTGTTGTAGACAGGAAGGCGTTCCACTGAGTCTGTCGACAGTGCCTTAAGATAAATGATGCATCAGTTCCAAAGCCCTCCTTAAAGCAAAGCTGCAGGTCACCCTGGAAGTACTTGGCATAGAGTCTAGAAATCGGAAGACCATGTCCAAAACCAGCCAGAGGTGTTCCACCTGCACCTAGCTGTGGCATGGGTGCAGTAGAAGACATATAACTGAAGAGCCTTTTAATCTTGCGTAGTGGGACACTGTTCTGACATGGTTTTTGGCTCTATTTCTGAGTGATGATGACTTTAAGCTTGCTAACATCTTGAATCTGTATTCTTACCTTGTGTTGGCCCCTTTAAGCCCTTTTTTTCCAGACCTAGAAGCATAAACTAGAGGATAGCTGCTTAATATGATGATAGATCCCTTATTCTTGACTCTAATCCATCTATTGCCTATTGGCTTTGACATAATAATGTGTCCTTTCACCATCCTGCCTATAGTAGAGGGTGGCTCCTGTAGTCCTGACTTTATATTACATATTGGTATGGTTTGTGTAGGTACTCTGACAGAGCTAATGGTTATTTCATCCTTCTCAGGCCTACAAGGCCCAGAACTAGAGAGACTCCATTTTGCTTTCTATCCCTGCAGAACTGAGATGCTTGCAGGGTAAAGGTAATGTTTTAGTTTTGAGCTATTGTTTGCTAGGGCAAAACCAGCCAGGACTGGTTCTTATCTGAAGAATGTGTTTGTCTCTTGGGCCCAGACGTAACATGCAGATGCGCACTGCGGTTGCGCGGAGAGCTCTGGAGCTAGCACAGGAATTCGGTGGGAGGCAGCCCTCTGTTGGAAATTTCCATGAGGGGAGAGGATTCCATATTAGCGAAGTGCAGGAGAGGAGGAGTGTCAGTTTGGTTCTTGAAGAGAGAGAAGTAGGATGGTTGCTGGAGCTGAAGAGTACAGTTCAGTTCAATTGGTTTTCTGGAATGGAGAGAGAAGGCAGATAATTGCTGAAGCTGGAGAGAGCAGTCAGATGAACGAAGTTGGAACTATCAGCTGGAGCTGCCAGCTTATCAGGATGCATTAAAGCAGTTACAAGTCAGATGGAGGAGTTGAAGCTGCCAGCTGGAGCAGTTGAGCCAGAGGAGTGAAGCTGTGGTGACGGAGAGAGAGAGAGAGAGCCCTGATTCCACCAGAGAGAGAGAGAAACATTCCTTCTAATAGGGTGAGGTATTCTAAACTAGTTTGCTTTACACTTACACCTTAATCTTGTCTTTTATTTCCTAGGTTAAAGCCATGTCTAATCCTTTTTCTTTCAGCGGTGTGCAGTCTATTTACAGTTCCTGTTAGTTACAGAGACCCCGCAGATCTGTGTATGTGTCTATTCCCATTTTATTGTTATTGTAATAAAGATACCCCAGTTCTTAGTGAACCAGTGGGCATGTGTTGTTCTTATGATAGAGCTAACCTTTCTTCTAACCAGATGCTGTGTAGCAACTGATGGATCAAAAGGGAGTAGGAGCGCTTAAATCAGGGAATAACTTTTGCATACAGTGTGTGTCTCTTGTTCTTATAGTACAGGTAACCTTTTCTTCTAGTCAGGTGTTACAGCCAGAACAGATGCTACCCCTGATCAGGTAAGTAGCCACTGAATAATTAGGGAGAGAGAGGAGCCCTTGAGCTAGGAGAATAAGTTATACACTAAGTAATTCGGCCATTCCATAATATTATTGTAGTAGTGAACCTCTAGTGAATAGTGAGAGAAACTTCCCAACATAGAGAGAGAGAGAGCTGAAGGTGTTCATAGGAAAGTGATCGTCGTTGGGATGCGGCATATACCCACCGGATTGTGGCTTGTTAATGAGAGCACCGGAGGGACACGGTGTGTAGTGAGATTGCTGCTAGAGAGAGAGTGGCATTAGTGAGAGCACTGATTGTGGTCAGTGTGTATACCCACAGGATTGTGGCGTGGGCCCTGGATGAAATAGTGAGAGCACTGGGGGGATACAGTGCCTATCTTGAGCGAGCACTGGGTGTAACCAGTGTGTAATGGTAAATAATCAGAACTGCCCCAGGGTAGATTAGTCTGGGCCCATGTGGTCGCGAGACTATGAGGTATGAGTGTGGTGTAGGGCATGGACGTCCTTAGTAATCAGTGAGTATTCCTAGTAATCCCTATAGATGTAGTGGTGTTTCTGATGATATGAGCTTGTATATTGCAAGTTCCCCATCCTCAGGTAGGTACCCAGGTGCCTGGACAGACGGGTCCTGAGGAGGGAGGTGGTTGCGTTCCAGCTGGGTTGGTGGTGCTCTGAGGAGCTGATCCTATCTGGTCCGAGAATCCGGCCGTTACAGACACCACCTCCTCGGTCACTCATGTTAATAGCAACATCTTCGCCGCCCAGAGCCGCCATCACCTTGATGGGGGAAGCAAGGGACTGGAGCTGTGGTGTTGCACTATCGCTCATGTGGCATTCTTGAAGAGCTCAAAGAGCACGTGATAAAGATGAGATGGGGCATATACGATGTGAATGGGGTGTCTTGGATCATTAGCATTGACTGCCTGGATTTCCAGATTAGGCAAAGCCATAAAGTATTTATCACACAGCATCTTCGCCATTTCATAGGCATCTCTCGCTACGTCAGTCGCATCACAATTCGGATCGATGCTTCCAATGCGTTTAGGCTGTGCAGGGTTTGTCGTTGCATCAAAAATCAAAGTGTGGGGGGCGTGGCCAAGATGGCGACGGAGTAAGACGTGCCTGCGAGCTCCTCCGGCACCCCGAGCCCTTCATAGCTTTGTCTAGCGGTTTTGGGGCGTTTTCGGCCCCCGGCTTTGACTCTCCTGGGTCTACTGAGGCGTCCTGCACTGGTTTGTCCCTTCTCCCGTCAAGCTACGACACGGGACGGCGGACTTGGCCGAGGTGTTACTTTGGTGACGCACTTGCTCCGGAGCGGCCTACGGGGCTTTGTCTGGGCGGCTGCGACTCTTCACGGGAGGGGACTCGGGACTCTGGCGAGTGATCGGTGAAGCCCTTCTGTACGAGTCCCCCACATCGGAGCTGTGACGTGCCCGTCTGTGGTTCCGGTGCCGTAGCTGGCAGTTAACGCCAAGTAGAGGCGACGTGGAGGCGCCGTCTTGTCTGGGGCCCTGCTGGACAGCGCTATCGACGAACGATCGGAGAAGTGGGGCCATCTTGCCTCTCATCACTGGCACTGGGGCGTCGCACCATGACGACGAGGACTCGCCTTAACAAGCCGGGGAAGGATGGTCCCGGGAAGGGGGCATCTGGATCGCCCCCGGGCCCTAGCAAATCGCCGACTAAGGACGACGATGACGGCCCGGTCTCGAAGGCCTTCCTTATTGAGCTTTTCTCCTCCATTAAGGAGGACATCACGGAACTGAAAGCGCAACTAGCCTCTGACCTCCGTGAAGTCCGCCGTGATGTAGACGGCATTGGCGAGCGCGTAGCTACCCTAGAGGACCACGACTTGGGCCTCAGTGGGGATGTCCATCAGCTACAGCAAGACCTGCTCCAGCTCCGTGAGCAGAATCTGGATCTCCAGACCCACTGCGAGGATTTGGAAAACAGGTCCCGTCGCAATAACATCCGGATTAGAGCTGTGCCCTGTGATGGAGACGGTGGAAATCTGCGGGAATATGTGGAGGCTCTCTTTCTGCACATTTTGGCGGAGGACGATCGCGATGAAGTCAAACTGGACAGGGTGCATTGGGTGGGCCTGCCGCGTGGCACACGCGCGCCGCCTCCCGACATCTTGGTTTGTGTCCACGACTTTCAGCTGAAGGAGACGATCCTGCGGAAGGCGAGAGACACTAACAATTTGCTTTTTCGCGGACACAGCCCCCAACTTTTTCAAGACCTGGCGGCCACCACCCTGCAGAAGCGACGGGACTTTCGCCCAGTTACGGCCTTCCTGAGGGAACACGGGGTGTCCTATTCCTGGGGTCACCCCTTTCGGCTTATCGTCCGATGGCAAAACAGACTGGTACAAGTTTCAGACGTCCCTGGAGAAATTTGAATCTAGAGCATTTCCATCAGCTACTGATGAAATACCATCCTTCACCGCCTACTGAAGTCTCCCGGGGCTATGATACGTTCTGTGATTGGCTCAATCAATCTCTAGATAAACTCATTCCGGCCAAGTGGAGTAAGACCAGATCGAGTCCTTCAAGCCCTTGGTACGACGAATCTTTGAAAGCTCTTAAAGTCTCCTGCAAAAAAGCAGAACGCGCTTGGCGTAAAGCGTATGATACTGACCTCAAGGCGGCCTATAGGGCTTGCACTAGAGTGTATCATCGGGCCATTTGCACTGCTAGGGCTGCTTTTTACGCTCAGGAGATAAAAAATAGTACAAACCCCTCTAAGGTCATCTTCAGGGTATGTAAGGACCTTACCAGTAAGAGGACGGACACTGTTACTATTGAGCCTTCCTTGGCGCATTGCGAGGATTTAGCCTCGTTTTTTGTTGAAAAGGTGGAGGCCATTTACAGGTCATTTTCTCAGCTTCCCATCAGGGAGGAAATGCCTACATCTATGGCCCCAAAATCATTGCTAACCATCCCTAGTCCGACCTGGGATGAGTTTTTAGCTCTGACAACAAAAGTCAAATCCGGTTCTCCGGATGATCCTTTGCGACCCGCTCAATTCCGGGAACTTGCTGAATGTTGTTATCCTGCCCTTCATGATCTCATCAACATATCTTTCAGCTCCGGCAGTGTTCCCAAGGCCTGGAAACAGGCTATGGTCATTCCGATCCTTAAGAAACCTACCCTCGATCCGACCAAACCAGAACACTACCGGCCCATTTCCCTTCTTCCTTGGCCAGCCAAGCTAGCGGAAGCTCATGCTAACCGCATTCTATCTGCTTACCTGCAAGAAACGAATCTACTGGATATTTCCCAGAATGGATTCCGTGCAGGTCATAGCACCGAAACAGCTCTCTTGGCTGTGGTGGAACACTTAAGGAAGATGTTGGATCAGGGTCAGACGGCGGCACTGATCCTTTTAGATCTCAGTGCCGCTTTCGACACGGTGTCCCATCAGATTTTATTACATCGTCTGATGGAGGCTGGAGTCGGAGAGACGGCACTCGAGTGGTTCCGCTCTTTTCTTAAGGATCGAGGTTTTAACCCCTTCCATGCTGCTGACGGAACGGTTCCGTCATGCACTACGGGTGAGCTGTGCGGATGACGGAACCGTTCCGTCATGACTCCGCCCGCGCAAGGCGGAGTCAGCATGGGCGGGGAAAACCGCCCGCACGGAAGGGGTTAAAGTGTCCACCCCCCCTTTTGTTTCTGCGTCACGTCCTATTCTTCAGGGTGTTCCCCAAGGTTCGGCTCTTAGCCCCACTTTATTTAATTTGTATGTTCAGCCTTTGGCGGAGGTAGCCCACAGTTTTGGTCTTTCCTTAGTGTCATACGCCGATGACACGCAGCTGGCGGTGGCACTAAATGGAGACTCCAACATGGACGCCTCCACCTTCCAGTCAGCGTTAAAAGCTGTTTCTGGCTGGATGGCGGACAACCGATTACAACTAAATGCCTCTAAGACCGAGGTCATTATTTTCGGTAAGGAAAGTGGTCTATGGGGAGATCAATGGTGGTCTACTGATCTTGGCCCTGTGCCTACCCCTGTGAGTGAAGTCAGAAACCTTGGGGTGTGGTTTGATGACAAGCTTTCATTTATTTCCCATACCAAACGCGTGGCTGGTGCATGTTTTGGTACTTTGCATGGTCTGAGACCCATTTTTAAATTTTTCGATGCTGAGACAAGACAGATTATGGTCCAGGCTCTGGTTCTTACCAGACTGGACTATGCCAACTCTCTGTTTCTGGGCTTAAATCAGGCCGAACTGTCCCGTCTTCAGAGGGTTCAGAACGCGGCGGCTAGGATGCTTGTCGGCCTCCCGAAATTTGTCTCTGCTCGTCAAACCATCCGCAATCTTCATTGGCTTCCGATTGAGCAAAGAGTTAAGTTTAAAGCCCTCTGCTTAACTTTTAAAATCCTCAACCTAGCCTCTCCCCCGATCCTTGCACAGACTATTCTGCACTATGCTCCTGCTAGAGCTCTTCGCTCTGCCGGACTAAATCTCGCCATAGTGCCTCGCTTTAAAAGGGCTAGAGTGGGTGGTCGCTCGTTTTCAGTGCTGGCGGCTGCTCTTTGGAATTCTCTTCCAGCTCCACTCCGCTCAATTTCAGATCTGCTTCTTTTTAGGAAGACCTTGAAGACTTTTCTCTTCTCCACAGTTTAGTTTGTCTCTTGTCTAGCCTTCTTAATCGTGTTGTGTTATTCAGATCTCCAAGCGCCGGGACGCCTCTTAGCTGCGGCATCCGCGCGCTATATAAAAAATAGATAACATAACATAACATAACAAGTCCGGACAGTAGCAGCCGCCAGGGACCTGCTTGGAATGGAGGAAACATCTGCGTCGGCGGACGCCAGCGCCTCGCCTAGAAGACGTCGCCGTTCCCGATCCCCACCTTGGCAGAGAGTGGGTCGACAGGGCGCAGCGGAGGGGCCTTCCCCGTCAGCGAGCCAGACCGAAAGGGGAGATGCTTTGGCCTCGGTGGCCCAGGTGACTGAATCGAGCCGAGTGGACAGCTCCTCGGCGGCTTAGGCCCCCTCAACGGCGGCCCGTGGGAGCCGGGGGACTCTACCACCTCAGGTACTCTGTGAGACATTTCTCCGATGGAGGGTTACCCCGACCCTGGAATCGGGGGGGCATTACCTGGGTCTTCTACCCCCGACCCTTACGGTCATGTCCGACTCTCTTTGTTCTTTTTCTACTTTTTACTTCTCTTTTTCTTTGGTTTGTTCTTGAGGCTCCTGAGGGCTCTGGTGGGCTTGTTGGGGGAGGATGTCGGTGGTGGTGGATGGGGACTTGGTATGGCAGTGGTATGTTTGGTTTGTCTTTAGACTTGGGCTGCATTAATGGAAGCGTTGGGGGGGGAGGTTGGTCTCGATGATGCCTGTTACGGTAGGCTCCTGGAATGTTAAAGGTCTTAACTCGCCTCAGAAGCGTCAGAAAATTTGGAAATATATTTTGGATCATCAACTAGATGTGGTGGGCCTGCAGGAGACTCATTTGGCTCGCAAAGATGAATCCAGGCTCAAGCACAGGCAGTATCCTCTGATTTATAAATCTTCCGCCACTACTAAGCATCGGGGAGTTGCACTTTTGTTCCGATCTGCCCTTCAATTTCAACCTCTGGGGGTGCGGGGGGACAAAGAGGGGAGGTGGTTGATGGTTAAGGGAATGCTCATGGGTAAGCTTTGCACGTGGGTGGTGGTCTATGCTCCAAATACATTGAGACTCTTATGACTGTGATTGGGTACTTTGGGGAGGGAGCGTTGATTGTGATGGGGGATTTCAACTTAGTTTGGGATAAAGATCTTGACTGTTCACATCAACAGAGGAGTGAGGCGGGTCTCTTTTCCCCGGAGCTGCGCGATACTTTACTGGGTCTTGGCCTTCTTGATAGCTGGCGCTCCCTCCACCCCCACACTAGGGACTACACGTTTTATTCACATGTTCACCATACATATTCCCGTCTCGACCATATTTTTGTACACCAATCTTTACAGGGTGACCTGCGCGATAGCAAAATTTTTCCACTTTCAGTTTCGGACCATAGCCTCCTGGCGACATGCTTGGTCTGTGCCCCTGACTCGTCCCCTCATCGCAAATGGTATTTCCCGGCATCCCTCACGCAAGATGAGGAATCTTGCAAGAAGCTTAGGGCGGCCATTGGGGAGTTCTTTGAGCTTAATATGGTTGGTGACACCTCGTTCTTTACCCAATGGGACGCTTTCAAGGCGACGACACGGGGTACGTGCATTGCTTTGAACTCCGCCCTGAACAAGTTTTGTCGGGAGGAGTGGGAGGCGCTGGAGGCGGAGCTGACCGCGTTGGAAACTGCGCATAAGCAGAATCCTTCTAGAAAGACTCTTCGCCCTCTTGCTGCAGTGCGATGGAAGCTCAGGGCGCACTATAATAACCGAGCGGAATATACCCTCTTGCGCCTACGGCGCCTGTCTTACGCTCAGGGCAACAAAGTGGGGAAGCATTTGGCACGGCAGCTCCGGGACAAACGTGAAAGAGAGTATGTGGGCGGTGTTCGGGCCCCCTCCGGGGTGGTGGAGCACAGGGATGCGGTTAAGGCGGAGCTCTTCGGTGACTTCTATGCTGCCCTATACTCGGCGGACCGCTTAGTGCCGGCCGCACAACAAGCATATTTGGAGACCCTAGCGCTACCGCAGGTCTCCAAGGGATGGAATGAGCTCCTGGAGGCCCGTTCACTAGGGAGGAGGTACTCTCTGCCATTCGATCTCTCAAACCGCAAAAGGCACCAGGCCCGGACGGTTATACGGCCTCCTTTTATCAGACGTTCGCATCCGAGTTGGGAGACCGCTTGGTGCTTCTTTTCAACGCCATGAGGGAGGAGGGCCGCACCTCGGGTACTATGGCGGAGGCTATGATTTCGATCATCCCCAAGGCGGGGAAGGACCCCTCCAGGTGCGAATCCTATCGGCCCATTGCCCTTCTGAACGTTGATGCCAAATTATATTCTTCTATCTTAGCCACTCGCCTTAAGGATCTTATGCCCGCTCTCATCCATCCGGATCAATCTGGCTTTATAAAGGGTCGCCAGACCCACGATAACACCAGACGGCTAATTCACCTGATTGAGAAGGCCGAACGTTTTCGTATCCCAGCTGTGCTATTAGGCCTTGACGCTGAAAAGGCGTTCGACCGGGTGGATTGGAACTTTCTTTTTAGCACTCTTCATGCTTTTGGCTTCTCTACCACGTTTATAAATATGCTTCAGGCCAATTATCACGACCCGCGCTCGAGGGTCATGGTGAACGGTCACGTCTCACCCTTTTTTGCTCATTCCCGAGGCACGAGGCAGGGCTGCCCCCTATCCCCCTTACTTTTTGCGCTTAGCATAGAGCCTCTTGCCATTAGGGTTCGTGAGGACCCGGATATTGTGGGCCTCCCCTTTTCGGGGGAACAGCATAAAATATCTTTGTTTGCTGATGATGTCCTTCTGTCACTCGCCGACCCCGGGACTTCCCTTCCGCGGGTGCAAGATGTGCTGTCCCAGTTCGAAGCAGTGGCGGGGTTTCGAGTGAACCCCGGCAAATCGTACATACTCAATCTCACGCTTCCGCCCTCTGAGGTAGAGCGCGTCCGACCGCTCACTCCCCTGGCCTGGGCGGGTTCCTCCATTCAATATCTTGGGGTCCAGCTGACCTCTTCCGTCGCCACCCTGTATGCAGCCAACTTCCCGCCCCTGCTGTCTCAGATACAGGCCGAGCTGAATCGCTGGAAGCCTCTGTTTATTTCTTGGCTTGGGCGTGTACATGCTGTCAAGATGACGCTGCTCCCCAAGCTTCTATATTTGTTCCAAGCCCTCCCCATTCCCTTGGATGGGGGCTTCTTTCGGCGTTTGAAGACTATGGTCCTACGTTACATCTGGCAGGGGGGCCGTGCCCGGCTTTCCTTTCTCACGCGTCGCCGACCTCAGAGGAAGGGTGGGGCTGGCCTGCCGGACATGCTTCTTTACTACAAGGCGGCACAACTCCGAGTGTTGGCTGAGTGGACCCAAATGGAGTCGGAGAAGCATTGGCTGCACATGGACAGGAGTGTGGCGGGGCGCTCTATTTGGGACCTGGTTTGGAAGGCGAAGGGAGATCGGCCTCGCAACGCATACATTAGCACCCCTACGAGCACCACTCTGAAGGTCTGGGACTCAGTCTCTAGTGACGAGCGATGGACTACCTTTCCTCCCCCCTTCACACCTATTCACTTTAATCCAGCATTTCCGCCGGCGCTAGTTGAGGGGCCCTTTGATGGGTGGAGGGCGGGAGGCTGCCATGCACTTACACATTTGTTTCATTGCTATGAGCCGCTCACCTTCCACAATTGCATGCGTGACTATGGTGTACCACCCACTGAACGCTATCGGCATGCCCAGCTGTTGCATTGGGCTTTGTCTCCTGAGGTGCGGGACGCTGCCACAAGGCCTCCCACAGCTTTCGAGACCTACATTACTCGCACATCCTCCATGAAGGGGGTGATTTCCTTTCTCTACGATTTACTGTTAACCACAGCTATTTCGCCTCGGCCTAGATACATGGGTTTGTGGGAGGAGCACCTGGGGAGGGACATCTCCGAAGCAGAGTGGTCGCATCTTTGGCGCGATCTACACACATTCAATCATTCGATCGATCTTAGGGAAGCACATATGAAAACCCTGTTGGACTGGTATCTGTATCCAACCCGTTTGAAAAGGATTTTTCCCTCAGCTTCTGACAGATGTTGGCGGGGTTTTGGCCTCCTGGGGGACTTCCGCCATATCTGGTGGGATTGCCCCGTCATACGGCCCTATTGGGAGGAGATTCTGTCTCATATTAGGGAGATCCTGGGCTACCCGGTTCCAGATGCCATTGGATTTGTGCTCCTTGGCCTTCGGGACCCGCTTTTGGAACACCAAACCAGGGCCGACAAGCACATCCTCTGGCTCTGCCTGGGAGCGGCCAAACTGACTCTGGCTGCTTCATGGAAAAAGAGGGAGGCCCCAGCTCTTTCCCTTTGGTTTGCTAGGTTATGGAGGCTGCTGAGTGTGGAATGTATGGCGGATATTTTCAGGAATAACTTTAAGAATTTTGCTTTCAGATGGGGCCCGCTGGTCCGCTTTCTTTCGCGGGGGTTGCCGTCAGCGGTTTGCCCTCCCACTATACGTGCCCTACATCTGTTTCAGGTGTGACCCATGCCTGTGTGAATGGTTGTTGACTGGCTGCCACCATCGGGGGGGATGGGCGCACTGGGGAGGTTGGAGCCTCTGGGGAGGGGGTTTTTTTGGGTTTGCTTTTCTTTCTTGAAAGGGGATATGGATGATTTGCCTTTTTCTGTTCTTGCATGCCACATTGCTTTTCTTATGGCCGCACTGTGGGGAGGCGTACATGGACTTGGTCAACTAAGCCTCTGAACTGGATTGACTCGCCCGAGGTCATGCGGGCGTCCCCCTCCAGACTTCTTAGGGGGCTTGACATTCTACCGGGCTGCTTTTTGGAATTTTTTTTTTTTTTTTTTTATTGCGCTATTATGTCCTGCATTGAGTGTTGACATTGCTCAGCCCTTCATGATGTCTACTCCTGCTTGACCTTTTTGCATTGACCCCTGCGTGGGTACTTCTATGACTTGCATTTCGTGTATATCCATCCCCCTTTTCTTTCCTATTGTTTCTGTCTTTCTGTTCTCTCAATAAAGATATCTTTCAAAAAAAAAAATCAAAGTGTGCTGGTTGATCAGCATGCGGGTAGAGATGCGGTTCAGGTAAAAGCAGTCCGCAAAGTATTGCACATTCTGATTTGTCACTGGGTCGACGCTGAAGGCTTCCTTGTAATCAATGACCCCCTGGGCCATAGTTGGGACGACATCATTGTGCCGGTTCCTGATGGTGATGAGGGCGTTTGCGAACTGTTCAAGGGTGGCTCTGGTCCTCTGGACTCTTATGAAGAAACTCCAGGATGTCCCTCAAACTCTGAACTTACCAGCTCTGCACCAGCTCAACGGAAGGGGATCCCAGCAGTCGATCTGGAAGCAAGTTAATCTCTTTCATGATGTTGGCGAGGCGCACTAGCAGCACCTGCTGCAGGAAGGCAAAGAAGGTTTTTTCACTGGCATTGCTAGATCCGAAGTCCAGGAATTGCTTCATGAAGAGCGGGGAGGGAGAAAACTTAGAGAAATGGTCGATCTGCTTCGGGGCGCCCCCTGCCTGGCTTACGGCCAGCATCAGGGTGCGAACCAGGGGCATCCTCATAGTGCGGCTGTCAGAGGAGGACGTGTATTGGCTGCTGCGTGTCTGTTCTCTGCAGCCCTAATCCAGGGCTTGATTTCAGGGTTGTCAGGCTCCACTTTCCCAGCCTCCTATTTCTTCGGATTTCAATTGAAACTCTATTCATTCAACCACTAAATTTCGGGTTCTAGGACCCTGGCCTCGTCCAGAGAGTCTCGGTTGACTCTACGTCTCTTGCCGAATGAGAGCTGAAGCATTTTTATTATTATATAAAACGAAGACATAGTTGCTGTTTTTTTATTTATTTTATGCAACTAACATCCATTGACAAAGCCAATAGTCTTGGCTTTGTGTGGGTCTAATGTTACTGAATGTAATGATAGAAACCGCAAAATACTAGTCGGGCAGCACATTATGCTCAGCATATATTTTAAGGTAGGGTGTTTTAAACCACACCCTTAATTACATCAGACACACCTCTTGGAGAGACCCCCAGATTATTCATCCCACTTAAAGCCCTAGAAACAACACCATGTCACAGTAACCTCACGTCCTGGAACTGTGCATCATGCATGACTCATCACTATCAAGTTTTCAGATTGCCTATGTGCAGGGGCATAGTGAACTCTCACCCACCCCACCCCTTGCTTTAGGAAGTACACCATGGGTGAATTTCTAGATGGGCCTCTTCTGTGTGCAACTGGATGGGTGGGTGGATGGGTGAAGGATGGGTGGCTAATTGAAAGGGTATTGGAGAGAGAAAGGGAGGATGAATGGATGGATTAATGATAGCATGGATGAATGGTTGACAGAATGGATGGGTGAATGGATGCATGGATGAGTGAAAAGAAGAATGTGAAGATGGATGAGTAAAAAAAAGCATATTTGAGTGAAAGGGAGGGTGGAGTGCTGGAAGAAAGGATGGATGGATAAGTGAATGGGTGAATGGATGGACGGATGAGTTACTGGGTGCATGGATGAGTAAGTGAAATGATGGCTGGATGGGTGAAAGGGTAAATGATTGGGTGGATGAGTGGATGGATGGGTGGAAGAGTGGGTGGAAGAGTGGATGGATGAGTGAAAGGATGGCTTGAGTGTAAGGGTTAATGGTTGGTTGGATGGGTGGATGGATGGAAGACTGCATGGATTAGTGAAAGGATGGATTGGGTGAAAGGATGAATGGATTGATGGATGGATGAGTGAAATGGTGGATGGAAGGATAGATGATGATAGGTGTGCAAATGGTTGAAACGCTTTGGATATGGAAGGGCACACAGATGGAAGGACAGAATGAATGGTGAAAGACTGAATGATGGATAAAATAATTAATAGATGACATTTTGAGTGACCCCCAACTGCTACTTGAATGTTACACTAGTAATTGTAATTGTTTGCATGTTTTGTTTTAGGTGTAAGATCTTACGCAGAGTCTCATAGTGCCATGAGCTGTGCTTGAAATGTATATTGTGTTTGTAGCAATAGGCAAGGCATCAAAAATAAACTCTGTAAAAGTGTATTGACAGTGCATTCTCTAAGAAAACTGCAGGAAAAAGCCCCTCTGTGACTTCCGTCAGCTTGTTCAAATCTCTGCGAAGCCCCCTTAAGCAAAGTCAGATTCCATTTTTAAGTTGCACCTGCTGAAACACCCATAATGCATCCCCTGTATTGGGTTCATCACAGCAATCTCCCTTTTATTTGCTTATGCATGCAGCTTTACATCTCACAATAGCGCTCAGGTATGAGGTGCTAGAGCAGATCTTCCCGACCACTTCTCTCACCAAACATGCTTCTCAGGACCATGAGTTGTAAACAAAATATCAGACTGGACAACCCAGTGCAGTAACCATATAAATAGATTATAATCATAAATAGTCTCAACCTAATATAAAACTTATTTTTACTTGTACTTAATTGGTTGTCCATTTACGTGAGTAAGTAGGCTGCGGAAACAGTGGCGCAATGCAGTTGCTGTATCACTCCCTGGTTTTGTTTAGTCAATTGCTTGTGGGAAAAGTTACTTTATTTATCTAGCTCATGCGGCGGTCAGCAAGCTGACTTTACCACTGTCACTACATGCGTCAGTTATTAAAGTACTCCTTTAAGCTATTGACCTCACTACAGTTTTGGATGAGGGTGCTACCTATCAAATTGTCGCAATCTGTCTTTTATTATTTATTAACTTGCATAAAGTAGCCCAACATAAAGTCACTTTTTTCTAAACATGGTAATTTTTGAAAAAAATGCACTATGCTAGCCTTTTGTTCCATTCTTGTAACACTAGTGTCACGAAGTGTGTTACGCAGACAGACGCAACGAATGTTCATACTAAGGCTCACATAGAAATACTAGTACCCAATAAATGTGTCGTCAATGTATTGCGTGCCACCAACAGAGTGGCCTGCCCAGTGGCACGTAGGGAGATGGCACAACAATGTTGCACATCGCAGACTGCGTGCAACTTGCGCATTGCACCACTCTGGCAGTTCAGTGCCTTTTAAGGAGAGACTGTCCAGCTTGAGACTTAATATGTCATGGTGGCTCCATCCCCTTCTCTGATCTTCACCGCTGCTTTGAGGCTTCCGGTAAATATAGACTTATTAAGTGAGGTATTTACCTGTGGTTTTATGCATGAGAAAGTCTTAATATAAAAAGTGCAGTCAGAAAAACAATGCTCTATATTGCCAACCAGTATTTTGATATGTGCAGGGATGGCCTGGGGGCGAGCTGTAGGTCAAGGTCCCAGTCTGCAACCATTAGGACAGATGCAGTATCTTACTAGTACTCTTTTCCTGGAAATACCAAAGATGTTGATTTCCTGTCTCTATATTATCTCTCTTCCCTGAAGTAGCTGTTCTTCAAAATAAGGAACAAGGCGAAAAAATGAGTCTGCATATGTTTACTGTTGAGTGATTGTGGGACCTAAATGATATAGAAATATTTTTAAAAGAAATGTTTTTTTAACATTTTTCCAACATAAAAATTATTTTTTCTTCTTCTACTTTTTGCTGTGGTGCTGTTCGTGTTATTCTCTGCCACCAATGACTTCTAAGAGATTCCTTGCAGCAGGCCATATGTAGTGTGTAACGTATTCCAAGAATTGACTGGAGTAAATTTGTGTATGTTTGGGCTGTCCTCCCACTGGAGCAGATGTGGTTGTAACTTTGGTGAATAGCAACTGGATTTCCCTTTTTTAGGTTTGTCTTTGTATTTTCATCTGTCTCCATATGCCCCTTCCTATTCTTTCCTTTACCCCTCCCACTTTGTAGCAGATATAACTACTTCATGTATTCAAAAATGGTTCAGTGAATAGGCCACAATCTCTCTTCAGCGAAAGTAGAATTGACTCCAACACAGCGATCCCTAAACATAAGGTACAAGAAACATTCTCTGACAGAGTACATGAGAATGTCTATTGGCCTGACAGGCTCTGTCACCAAAACATCACCCATAAGCACCATGTGTGCGCCTCTTTACTTGAGTTCAAACCACTCCTATATGTTTAAATTCCTTATTATAGCATGTTTGTGGCCTAGGCAGTTCTCGCTATCAGTAGTACTCAGTCAATTTCAATGGGAACAGATCACGCATCTCTTGCCCTACAAACTAAAGAACATTTCTGAAAATTACAGTCAGACTTAGCCTGACATTGTATTGAAAGTTTGGACTGTTAGGAGCATCCCTGAGGAAAATAAAGTGTCAAATGGACAATAGTGGTTGGTTCATACTTTCTTCTCCAACATTTCAATGATGGCTTTTCACTTTCTCCCCACTTTAGAACATGCTACCCTCTGTGGATGGGATGTTCTGATAGCCTTATAGCCCTTCTGAGTGCATTGTTAAAGGCCCTTTCCATGTAGCCTCTTCCCTATTGGCCAGAAAGTGTTTAAATCTATCAACAAGTGATACAAAGTAAAGGGCAGTTCCTATGATTCATGGTTGTCATGTAATGTTGCATAATACAGTCATAGTATCCCCTCATTCCGCTTCTTCTTTCTTTATATTTAGCGTTCGCAAGATTCTCTAAATCCTGGCAGTGTGTAATGTTTGCATATCTGGTGCATCTCTATAGTTATTAAGCCAATATGTTGGACTTGGGATCTTACTCTTAAGTTACTATGTTTTCTGCCATCAGGAGTTATTGTGAAGTGGCCCAACCACTTATGCCCTCATTCTGATTGAGATGGTAAACTCATAAAGCGGAAATACATAGGGAATTACAATACCTTGGGGAATCACGTTTCCTGGAATGTAGTATTACAGCGTTATTAAGAGTTCCGCAGGTCAGAATGGTTGCAAATACAGGCTTTATGTTGGGGTGTACAGAGTTACAAAGTTTGTTTTTTGCAACCCTTGCCGTGGCTTATGAAAAAACCTTGCAATTTTAGAAAGACTACAAACTATTTTGCTATGGTACTAACGTGTGAGAATTGTGGCTTTCATCTCAATCTATGGCACGCAAATGCATCTTTTGTACTAATAAAATGGTTCCGGATAAGATATACTTTGCAGAAAACAGGGCTCAGTCACAACTTGTGTGATAAACTCCCATTGTATTCCTCCATCCAGAAGTTCAACTACTGTGATTATTGATACACCCTAGAATTGGGAATATGGGTCCATTACAATCATAAGCCTGAGAAATGGGGAATAACACACAGAAATCCATGTTTATCCACAAAGTCCCATGTCCTATTCCCTATTTACAAGAAGACTTCGCCTGCAATTTTTGCCTGTTTTGAGCAGATGAAATATCCACTGGAAAAACTCAGAAGCTGATATGTTCCTGGTAAACACAGCCTTGTGCCGAGGCTTTCCTATCGACGGGCATTTCGCCACCTGCACGCACTGCACCGCGTAAATAAGCAATGCGGCAGATGCGGGTGGGAAGAGGGAGTTGTGGGGGAGGAACTAGCTGGTAAATAAACAAGCATTTGCAATGCAATAGGTCTCGCATTTACGCGAGTTTAAGCCATTGGCATTGTAAATGACAATGCCTTTTATTTATGTTTTCAAAACAAAAACAAAAATAAAAGGCATTGTTATTTGCAATGTTAATAGCTCAAACTCGTGTAAATGCGAGACCGAATGCATTGCAAATTCTTGTTAGTTTAGTGAGTAGAAACGCCCCCTTTCGGCCCCCACTGCAAATTAATTAAATAAACAAGCGCGGCCGCTGAAGTAAAAGTGGACCACGTTGCAAATAAAAAATATTGCTTACCAAATTATGAAGGAGACCTTGTAACGCCCGAAGTAAAAGATCCAGTCCTCATGGGAGGTAACAAATGGTGACAGGGCGGTAACAAGGAGGGACTAACCAGCCTCATTATCAATCGGAAGCCAGCATTTACCAAGGACAATGACACCAGTCAATGAAAAATATGGGCGGAGAGAAGGCGCGGCTTCCACAGCGTACTGGACTACTGCATGCCTCGCAGAGCATGCGCGCTGCCGCTAGGCCCGACCTAAAAATAACCCGCAGCAAACATTGGGGGACAAACACCCGCTCCTGGAGAGCTTCAGCGCTTGCCCCGCTGTGTAATGTAAGCACATCTATATATGCTGCAGCTATTGTAATTCGGAATTCCCTGTTGGTCGGTAATGGAAACCGGTCTGGAAGTGCTCTTTTTTCGAATGTATCCATTGTGCAATCTATTTAAAGGGTGTACATTTATTTATTTATTTATTTATGAAATTTGTAAAGCGCAACAAATGCCCAGGGGCGTCTCGGCGCTGTGAACGTGGCAGAGAAGATGGGGGGAATTATTGATTGAACAGCCAGGTTTTTATTCTCCTCCTGAAAGCTAACAGAGTGGGACTGGATCGAGTGTCTAAATCAAGAGAGTTCCAAAGTTTGGCTGTGGAAACAGTGACACGTCGGTCACCCCAGGAAGCCGTTTTGGTGCGCGGTACGGACATCATGAGGGTGTTGGAAGATCGTAGTGGTCGGTTGGGGACATGGAAGGCTAAGGAGTTAAGAAGGAATCGGGGTCCTTGTTTGCGTGAGGCTTTGTAAGCAATGCATAGAGCCTTAAACAACATATGAGTAATAGTTTTCGCATTTTACAATTTTAGAATTTTCCCAAATAAATGAATTTTATAGTAGGGATCAGTCTAAGAAAGTGATGTTTTTACTGGTATTGTTTTGGTAGGAGATGTATTTTTCTGTGGGAACGTTTTATAAATATGTTTGTAATTATCTTTTTGCATTGTTGTAGAATATTTAAACCTGTAATTACTTCTCTGTTTTTGTTTAAAGACTATGGGGCATATTACCGAGCAATAGCGATAATTATCGCTATTGCTTGGTTAGAGACAAAAATGTATCGACGACCTGCGGCGATTTTTATCGCAGATAAACCTTGGTATTACCAAGGTTTATCGCAAATGCGATAAAAATCGGCCGCAATACATGAATATCGCTGAAAAGTCAGCGATATTCATGCATTACCGAGCTAATGCTCTTAGCCATGTTATCCACCTACCATTGATAACATGGCTAAGAACTGCTCAGGGGAAGGTGTTAGCTTTTGGAGATATTCGCGCTGAGCGCGAATATCTCCAAAAGTTGGTAATAGGAGATAGCGATGTTAGCGACTGTTTCCAGACGCTAACATCTTGGTACGCCCACTTTGCATGTCATTAGTGATGAATATCACTGACATGCAAAGCGGGGCCCAAGATGGTCGCTATCTCCTACTAGCTGTCGCTAACTGGTGTTAGCGACAGCTACGTAATAGGGAGATCATTTTATCTCCGCTTTCTTGGCTTAAAATCCAAAAAAGCGGAGATAAACCCCCTTGATAATATGCCCCTATGATCTAAATAAACATATCCTTGACTGACTGACTGACATTGTGCAATCATGGTTTAATTTGCCTTCAAAAAGAAAATCTGCATAGAAAAATTCTGAATTCATTTTCCAAGTTAGATGGGTTCGATTAGTATGACAATTATCTCGAATTGCGAGGGGAAAAATCTTTTCAAGGCAACCCGGGCAACTGCGCTGCCAAGGTAAACATACTCGCCCACTCCTATCATTGTGTGTCTTTCTTAGTTGCATAACGAGCCATTGTGCCGTCTTCTGCGAATCTGGTGCTGTTTGAAGAAGCCACGTCTTTGAAGTAAATGCCGCTCAGTTCTCCACGGGTTTCACTGACTCCGACATGTTGCAATACATGTTCGGGTCACGAGAGTTTGACTGAACACAGGACAAGTGTTCCTTCTTTGAAACTGAGAGGCCCCGCCTGGGGGAGAGCAGACAGGGAGAGCTTAAGGATTCAAGGAACAAAAGAAGTGGTAACTAGATGTGCTTTCAAGCCTGCCTGTGCCGCTGACAAATCACTTCCGATCAGTCGGTAGCTTAAAGCAGCAGGGACGAAGGTACCTTCGGTGCAGAACTCATTCTGTTTTTTTCCGGATGCTTGCAGTAGTATTTTAGTACTGTTAAAGCGGGCTACAAGCCGGCCTTAATTTGTGTGGCGGTGGGCATGGCATTCAACTTTGGGGACGGACCAGGACACGAAATTGCAGTTTCAGACTTAACGCTGAGCAAGAGAGAGAAAGGCAAACAGAGGGGAAAGAAAGTTGAAGAGAAATATAGGAAAACAGCGACAAAAGGAGAGCGCAAGAATGAGGCGCATTGACTAAGTCGACAGATAGAATGACGCGCATTGGCTCAGTCGATAGATAGGTTGGGCAATAGTAGTATAAAGGAGTAGCGGCTGGTGTTCGCGCTGAGTGGCGAGGCGGGGAGGGTGGAGACTACTACAACAACATACAAATAAAAAAAATTATAATAATTTACCTGCCCGCAGGGGCGGCCTTAGGCATAGGCATATGCAAGCTGTGCACCTGCACAGGGCCGCCAAACCCCAGGGGCCGCCACGCCAATATATATCCTTAATATAATAATCCTCTGAGGGTGGATACATATTTGCGTGGCGGCCCCTGGCAGTGATTTGGCGGCCTCCGGCTCTGTTCCACTTCCCAACACCCTGACCTCCCCCCCTCTTCACTGGCCTCGGTGCCTGCGTTCCTCCTGGGGCCCCCTACCGGTGGAGAAGTGTGGCTCAATAATTAGAGCGGCAGACCCTGATGCAGAGCTCTAGCCCGGGACCAGGGTTCAATTCCCCGCCTCGGCGGGTCTTGGGCTCAAAAATTCCACGGACCTGATAATTCTCGCCTTGGTGCCTATTCCAATCATGGAGTCACACTCTGCAACTCTGGGCAATAGCTTGCTTAATCTCCACAACGGCCTCCACAACGCTAAAGATGCCTGGCCTCCACCTTGGGGTGCCCAGGAGTGGACGTCTCACAGGGAAAGCCAGGATGAGTTCCACAGCGGTATTCGTACAAGCGCCTTGTGACCCTTGCGGGTGATTAGTGCGCTATACAAGTATCAATTTACAATTACCCACGCTCCCTGCCCAGGGCCACCATGAGCTTAGAGCCTCCCCTGCTGCCCGTCCTGCAGCACCAGCGCAATGCAGCTCTTCTCCTTCTCCTCCTCCCCAGCACAGACTCACAAGACTCCCAAGAATCCCCTGTAGCCAAATTAGAGCAGCGCCACAATTGTCCAGAGCGCAACTGAGCGCCCTCGATTTGCACTCTCAGGGAGAGTGGGAGCCGGTGACTGATCTCTCCAACCCAGCAATGCAGCTGAGGTTGGAGAAAGCCGCTGTGCGCATGGCGCTTTGGCCAGCCTGAAATGGCCGGCCAAACCGTCATGCGCACCAAATCACAGTGCTCACCACTCTCCCTCCGTGTTGCCCCCTCATCCCAACCCTGATGGCCCGCTCCCTAGACTGGCCCAGGAGAGAAAAATAAAATGATAATAAACCTATTTTTGGAGCTACTGGCGGGGGATGGGGGAGGGCTACGCACCTCTGCGATAGCCAGCTGCGGCCGGCACAGGTAAGCATGGTGGGGCGGGGCAGGGCACGGCAGGGGGTAGCTGACAGATGATAGAATAGATATTATTTATTTATTTTATTGTACCTATATTCTCTGTCAGCTTCCCGCTTTCCACCCCGCCCGCCCTGCTTACCTGTGTCGGCCGCCGCTAGCCATAACGGAGGAGCTACCACTAGTATAACGCTTTATTTCGGTCACAGACCATCAAGCAAAACACATATTAAAACAGATGAAGGTGCAGTGAGCTAAGAATAAAACATCTGGTCCACAAGACTAACTTAACATAGCAATTTCAAATGGAGAACAGACATATTCAAAACAATTTCTTTTCAATAAAATTAGTTTAGATCTACAATAAAATAATATCCGTCATAGATGGGACTTCCCACAACATGTACCTTAACATACTGTAAAATTAATTTAAGCATAGTAAAAAAAAACCCTGGTCAATTATACGATCACCCACATTTGCTCACGTTTGGATAAAACCATGTAAAATTGCTTCTTTACAGGAAAAAGACAGAAGAATGTAAACACAGAACAGTCATCACTCGCAGTGTTTACATTTGGCCTAAACTATGACAAGAATTTATACTAGAATGGTAGGCCTAGTCGTTTTTTGGTCACACCTACAGCTAAAAAGAACCGGCTCAGACAGAAGACCTGTATAAAGGCTAGGGTCTATTCTCATGATGCGAAAGGCTGGTAAATAAAGTTCCGGTAATAAAGTTTTAGCCATTTCGCTCTATTACGAGAATACAATGGCAGCAGAATAGAACATGTTCGTTAGTTTCGATGCAATCGGGGCAAAGAGGGTACTTCTTCCTGACTTTTAAGGCAGTGCTCCCCTTGCTCCACTTAGAGGTGTAGCTATAAAGAGCTAGGATAACAAACCTAAATCTCATAGAAAGGATTTTGGCCTATAAGGGCAAGATCTCGTCCATGTAAGATTCAAACAAAGGTGTTGATTTTATAGATAAAACCTTGCCAGTAACTGTTTGGTAAAGATTAAAATTAATATACCCCAGAAGAATTTCTTTAAAGGGACCTTTGAGGCAGAATTAGTAGTTAGGGGTTTAGTCCACAGTTCTCCCAAAATTTAAAAAGCCATAGTTTGGCGTGTGCCATGGGAGCAGAATGAGATCGAGGAGGCCTTCATGATATGAGCATCATTTTGGGGTGGGCCAGATTTTTACCCAGGCAGCCAGTGGTTTCAAGATGGCTAAATCACTGATCCTGTTAAGAGTTAAGATCATAATTCATGGAGACAAGAGGTGCGGCTCGTGGCAAGGGAAGTATGGATCTTATAAAGTGTTTTTCACTAACTGATAACTGATCCACAGAAGTAATTCCCCAAACCTCCGCTCCATATAGGACGGCTGACTGAACTGCAACCCTATAAATCCCTACAGCGGGAGATACAACCCTCTGTTTGGAAGCCCTATGCATTCTCCTGATTGCAGTTGCTTTGTGTTCAAAATCAGCCTTACTGTTCAGCATGTGGGATTTCCATGCGAGAGAACCACTAATTCTTTTACCCAAGTAGTCAAAGGATTTAGCTTCCTCTAATACTAGGCCCCCTCGGTTCAATTTCCCCCTGAAAGATCTATGTGGCCTGATATACATACACTTTGTCTTGGCAATGTTAATCTAAAGTCCTTAAAGGTTACAGCAATTCTTAAATTTGTTTTGCAACTTCTGTATTCAGCTGGGTTCCTTGAAATAAGCAATGTGCCGTGTGCAAAAAATAAGGCAGGTACAGGGATACCACAGAGTTTAGGGGCATCATGAGAACACCCCAGAAGATAATCAAGTGTGTTGTTTACAGACAATGAAAAAAGGGAGTGTGCAAGGGACACATCCCTGTTGCACCCGACTTGTGACCTTTATTCTCTCCGTTAGTACCCCATCTGACCCCCACTGGACTTGGGCATAGTTGTCTTTATGCAGTCTCATTAGTATCTCCAACAGGTGTCCACGTGTACCTCAGGCAGTCCCAAAGTTTGCATCTTGGGACCAGATCAAAGGCAGCTCTCAGGTAAATGAAGGCTTTGTATAAATGATTCTTCAGGAGTCCTGTATATTTCCAGAGGATCATACACATTTTAAAAACCTGATACACTGTTCCCAACCTAGATCTAAACCCTGCCTGAAAGGGGGAAAGAATATTTTTGTCAGTGACCCACCCCTAGAGTTTATCAAGAACCTGATGACAGAACACCTTCTGTAATATATCAATGAGGCTGATCAGCCTGTAATTACTCGGCCCTGATCTAATTCCCTTTTTATAAATAGATATAATCAGAGCACCATTCCAAGTATCAGGTAGGGGAGCTCTGGCCATAATAGCCTTTGACATTATGTTAATGTAAGGGGTTCAAACATCGACCTCAGATCGATACAGGTTGCCTGGTATGGAAACGAGTCCGGGGGCTTACCCAAGCTTCAGGGACTGGATTTCCACCTTGGTGTATTCAAGTGAAAAGATGTCATTCACCTGGTTGGTTAGGTCACCATAGCCCATGGGAGCTAGCATGGGGAAATTGTTCTTGCTGTGATAAAGGCTGATTGGTTGTGTTGCCAATTTCACTTAAACCTGAACTCATGTCACTAACAGATTGATTCTGGTGAAGAGTGGAATAAAGGTTTACAAAATGTTGTACCCAGGCCTGTTGTGGTATATAATGGATAGTTGGAGTATGAGATTTTAGGCTACCATGGGCAATGATATGCCCAAAAGTTTAAACAACATTTCCTTGGGAAGCCTCAGATGAATCCTGCCAATTTTGATCATCCAATTTCTTATTGCTCGACTTTAATACCTTTTTATAAAAAGATCTAGCTTCACGTATACATTGAGGGTTCACGCTTTTAGTATCTAGTATCAAACTAGTTTTTGCCCACGTGCAGTCCTTTGTGAACCGTTGGGCTATACCAGCTTTGAGTTGTTAATGCCACTGGAGCCTTCCTCAACCTGGAATAGTTCCCTTATGGTACTAAAAAGGTGGTTGTGGATTTTAGAAATGGGTATCACATGTGGATTAGAATCCAAATACGGCGAAAGAGCTGAATCAAAACACTCATAAATTGCGCCAAGGAGCTTAGGGAAAGAAAAGACTAGTGATCCCTTGAGGACTCTTTTGACATTTCTATCAATGATATCCTCTAGAAACCTTTCTTCTGAAGGAGCAGCTAACAATCCTTCTTTAAGAGTTAGAATTATTGGGTTATTGTCACTCTATTCTGTCTTCAACCACAAAGTCTGTCAACCATAACCAGAAATAAAGGGAAAGAAGTTTGTAATCTATTCTACTTTGAGCAGCCCCACAATGTAAGGTATAATCCATACATACTTCAGACACTGGTCTACTGTTACATGCCCAGACTCTATGAGAGATCCTAAACAGAGCCAACTGAGTAGCAACCGCAGAGTAAGATTTTAGGGGGGGCATTTAGTTCCGGAATAGACATAGTTGCATCTTCCGGTTCAGTCAACCAATATATATAATTCAGTTGTCGTAATTTGACGATGGCTGAGTTAGCGCTTAGCTGTGCTACACGTTTTCCCGCTTAACTTGGCTATACTTGGAAACGCCATTTTGTGTGTTACGGCGGCCATCTTAGATCATAAGCGGCCTCGTGGCCAGCGTGCCCTTTAGTCTGTTGTCCGTGCCACTGACCACTCGAGTTTGCCCAGCAACAGGCTATTTTTAGTACTGGTCAAGCCTGTACATGCGCAGTCCCCACTGACCAGTCACCCCTCAGGAATGTGCCGCCAAACTGACCAGCGGAGTTGTAACCCCTCCAATGAGCTGGCTGTGTTCCAAAAATGACCATATATGTACATAACGCTCTGTAACTTTGTACCGCCTATTGTTTTATTACCTGCAAACTGTATAAAAAGCGAGTCACACCGATGTTCGGTGTGATACTTCTTGCATTACCGAAGGGTGCTGTAGGAATGTACCACCACCCCATGGGGTCTTAATAGACTTGTTCTTTGAATTTTTCATTTTCCGTGCCAACAGTTCTTTCAATGTAAGTGGGTTATCTTCGGAGCATGTAGGCCTTGGGAACCCGATACTACACAGTGGCTCGTAGGTTGTACTAAAGCCACCCCCAATAAGAACCTTTGGCTGACTAGATTGTGACCTTAGATGGTGTTCTAGGGTGTGTATTGTCACAGAAGTTTAGCAAACTACGAACATAGATGTTGTAAATGTTAATAGTAAAACAGCTGTTTGCTCTTACAATTATACTTAATATGTCAGGTAACTCAATTGTCAATTGATGAATATCCCACTTAGAAATACTTTTGCCCAAATCAGAAGACCCCCAGCAGGTCGACCAGATGAAGAGGGAAGAGCATCCACAGCATATGTTATGAACCCCGATTTATACAGGGGCTCCTGGCCCCATGTCTCTTGGAACAAGCAAACATGGAAAGTGTCAATGTAAGCTCCCCATAAAGGTTCAACCAACTTACTATGTATGCCTGCAATATTCTGTGAAATGACCTGCAGCTGCACGTCGGGGTCACAACATTCTTGAGAAATGGCTCTAATGTGAACACCGTCACCCTTGGTGCAAGCTGTCAATTCTACTTGTTGTGGTTATAATCCCGCAACGTCCACTGGGGTAGTACCAGGAGAGGGGACTCTACTAATGGTATTAGGAGGTGGTCAGTCAACCTAAGAAAGGGACCTCTCTCTCCTGTTGTGAAATCTGACAAAATCTATGTACATAGACAGCATTCATTTCACTTCTTCTCCCACTCCTCTCCCTGTGGGCATCATGGATACTGCAACTTATCGACCGTATCCCCCTGCCAGTAAGAACCCGTACCCCTATGCGTATGTACAGCCATTCTAGGTACCATGGCCTTTTTACCCATTGGAATCCCCAGCTTCCCTCCTGCGCGTATCTTGCACCCCCTCTCTCATGTATAGGCCATGAAACCCTCTCCCTCTACGCGATCCTGATGTGAAAGGTAACCCTCCTGCTTGACCCAGGCCTTCCCCATTTCCCTCTCGAAGAAGCATCCTTCGCCTCAGCTGACATAGCCCCCCCCCCCCAGTTGTATCTGGCTACCCCTGTTCTCCCATGTACAGGTCATAAGATCTCTCTCTCTCTCTCTCACTGCGCGACTCTGGCCCTGCACGCACCCTGATCCCCCCCTCCTTCTCCTCACATGAACAAGTCATAAACCCTCTTCTTCCGCAAAGCCCTGTCCTTGCGAGTCACGGCCGCGCCTGACCAGCACCCCCTCCCCTTCCATGAATGTCCCTCTGTTGACGAGCCTTCCCTCCACGCTCGATTGTCCACGCAGACATGAATACCACTCCTTTGATGACCCCTACCCCCGAGTCCGGCTGACCACACATGTCCGAGGCCATCGCCTAAGCCAGGAGATACCATTTACTGCCCTTATTGTATGCCTAGCCACCCCACCCCCTGGGCCATGATCAGGCGCACACATCCTACGACACACTCAGCTGCATGATTGCCCTCCCCTCTTATCAGCAGGTCAAGGGTCCCCATTGTGAATGTATGTGGAATAGGATCATCACGAGGATTATAGGAATGTTTTCCTTTTGCGACACACTGACCTGATTGTATCATCAAATGTTCAGCAAATGTATAAAAACCAGAGTCTCACGCTCACTTGTTAGAGCACCTCCCGAAAGACACTGTGTTTCGTGTCCGAAATGACATGCTCTCCTCATGAGAAATAAACTCTGTTCTTGATTCCTGCTCCCAGCGCCCGTCTCTTTATTTGATAATTATTCAGAATGGGAACTGGGAGGCGGTTTGCGCCAGCAGCCTGGGCATCGTTAGAATTATGGGCTCACTTTCAACAATTGGCGTCCCAACGCGGGGTCCATCAGTGACATAGGGTTCGGTAAGAGAGATCCAGACGAAAAAGTGAACGTCTAAAATGATCGGGGTATGCCTGCCTTGAGAGGGCCCTAGCCCGGCTGCCGATCGACAGAACTTCACCAATTCTGAACGGACCTCTCTTGAGTGACCTATTGTCCTGACTGGAAACCCACAGGAATGCCACATGGAGTAAGAGAACGATCGGGCGCTGGAGGAAGGAGTCGAAGAACTGTCCGTATGGTCCGGTCCGGGTAAGATTAAGTAGGGTGTTTTTACGCCTGATTGGTAGGGTGTTTTTACGCCTGATTGGTAGGGTGGCTCTGTCCACCTGATTGATTGATTGTTTGTATTGAAAACCGGTATTTGTATACTGGCATTATTGGTATTGGTTCATTTAGCTTTGAGGGCTACTTGACATATTGGTTCTCTTTTGAGAACGAGACATTCTCTGTTTGCAAACAGCGGCGAATAGGAACGGCGTCCCTCTTTGCAGATAGAGAAGGGTAGGTAATGCAGACTTTTGTCCCCCGTTGCAATTCGTCATGCCTACTTTTCTCCCCACTGAATTGTTTGAAGTCAATTAATAGTCGATTGTTGCTTGAAGTCGATTAATGATTGATTGTTGTTTGAAGTCGATTAATAATCGATTGTTGCTCTTTGAGATCTTCCCTGTCTACAAACTGAGACGAGTAGAAATATTCTGTCTTCCTTTCTGGATAGCGAAGGGCAGGTAATTTAGACATTTGTCCCCGTTGTAATCCGTCATGCCTGTTTTTCTCCCCACTGATTGATTGAAAACCTGGACATTGTTGTTCCAGGCATTGTTTCGTTTGAGGTATTTTCTGCCTGCAAACAACGTGGAATAGGGACACTCTATCTAGTCTTTGCAAGTAGAAAAGGGTAGGTTATGCCCCTTTGTGAATTCGTCAGTCCTACCCACTCCCCACTGGTTGGTTATTGTGGGGTAGCTCGCATGGTCCGCCCAGGAGACTACTCTTATGGAGGACATATGCTCTCTACTCATGGGCCATTTAGTAGAAATAGACCGACTGGTCCGTCCAGGAGGCTACCCTAGTAAGTGGAAGTACATCGCTCGGTCCGTCCAGGATGATACCCTAATGAAGGAATATATGTTCCCCTTTTGATCGATAAATCTCGTTCCACCCCGGACCATTTATTGGAGGGGACTCGTCTGGTCCGTCCAGACGTACCCCCCAGTGAAAAGGACACATAAAAATATGAAGTGATCACCGTTCCCTACTAACAAAAAGCTTTAGCTCGAAACACGCTAAGGAAGAGAAAGAAAAATAAAAGGAAATCAGGCTAAGTCAGTAACCCCCTGATGAGCTTTTGACTTCACCAAAAATAAGAAACATTAGAAGTAGTTCGTAATAAGAAATGTAAAATGGCGAAAAGATTCGATATCAGAACATAGCCACGAGGTAGCTAGGCTTCACTGCCTGTTCCTGTTCCCAACATGTCTGCCTCATTGCCCGCCCCGCCCAAATAACGGTCACATGAAATAGAAATAACTCAATAGGTACCTACCCCCATTCCGGAAGCTCCCGAAGTGCAACAGGTCCGCGGTTACGCCCATCCGGAAGGCGAGGCCTGGAGGCACGAGGGACTCGCCTGCCCATGGTCAGAAGGAGACGATGTTGGGCAGGCGGTCAAAAAAAAAGGATGACAAGGACCTCTCCGTCTTCTCCCTTCTGCCGCCCTGCAGGCCGCGGGGGAGAGGGGGCTGTCTTGCCTCGGCCACCGACCACCCCTCTCTCTCACCCGATCCGGCTTTTGCCAAAGGCCAACGCCAAGGCGACAACGGCGGCGAATCAAGTAGTCCCGCCACATTTCAAATTCGCCGCATGCCATCGCCTGCTGGTCCAGAGCCGAAGCCAAGGCAAGAACGGCGGCAAATCAGATAGTCCCGCCACATGCCAAATTCACCGCCTGCCTTCATAGGTATAGGCAGTCCTGCCACATTCCACGCTCCCTGGAGAGTTGAAGGTAGTCCCGCCACATGTCGCCGAGGGAAGGGGGGGGGGGGGCTGTCTTGCCCCAGCCGCCGACCAACCCCCCCCCCCCATCATCAATGGCTGGCACGGCCGATGTCGAAAACGATGGAGCCGGGGAACGGCGCGGGGTCGCTGGAAGGGGGAGGTGCCGCGAACGGCCCTCCCCCACCTCCCTCCAGGTGGAGGCTTCCAGCGACACCCCAACGCTCTTCGCTTAAGGGTCAACATCAAAAAGAGGTCCTCTGCCCAGGACGGGCACACGCTCCATATCACCTCTCCTCGACCTTGAAGATTCTATAAGAGCCGGGGGGCCCCCGACCCCCTGCATGGGTGCCCCCATCCCCTTCGCCGGGAACCACGACAGCGGTGCTGCTCCTGCCGGCACCAGACTTGGATCGGAAATGGCTAAGATGCCGCCACGGCACAGGCTTGTTCAGTTCCGGAGGAACACCAGAAAGACCCGGTAGGAAAATTGTTGCCGCCCTTCCCACTCTTTGACTCATGGTCCATATTGTTAGACTGTTAACCACACTGCACGAGACTTTCTGAACTGCCAATGGAAAGTTCTGGGCCAACCTTGCAAGACTAGAGACACTCTGACTGTGCTAGAACTCGCCTGACCCCACCCAAAATGGCGCCGACGCAAAATGTGACGTTTTTAATGAACCTTATTGCACCATGACCACGCAGTTTTTTTTTTTTTCCGCGAGATATATATATAATGTTTTGGATAAATGAAAGTAGATATGAAGGATATTGAGCATGCGCTTGGACAATGAATTGACTTAGGGTGGGTACTGATTATGAGTTGGAAAATGAATTGGTATAATTTAGATAAAGAATGAGTATCGGATAATGAATCTATGAATTGATTAAAACTGAATTCTTGACATGCATCATGCCTGCTCTGAAGGAAAATTTTAATACGATTTTACTGCACTGCTGCACTTTATGCAAATGAACTGCCACCGATATCGTTTATTAAAGTATTTTGAAAAAGAAAGCATGGTTGTAGCAGTCGCATTAATGAGTTTTGAATGTCCTCCGGCTATGAGCGAAGAATAAGTATGAGGAAGGATGTAGACAAAAAGGGATCAGATATTTGACAGCTACAATTGTGTATCGCAGACAGCCAGGAAAGGTGTTTTAGGCACCCTTAAAACGACTCCGCAGAAAATGCCACCTGACCGTCACCCTTGTACCCGACAAAGAGGGTTACGACCGAGTAACTCATGTAGATAGGCAGTTCGTCAATGATTATCTATCTGACATTACTGGTCAAATCTGGGCTTAAACGCCGAGATGGTAAAGAAAGGCGGTACGTGAAGATGGGTCGAGTATGTGGTAAGTAAAAACATTTTCGGGCTACTACATGCTGATGTACTTTGAATGTTGCCCCCACCCCTTCTTTTCCCTCCCTTCTGCAGGTCACGTCGGAACGTCGGCTGAAGTGTGGAAGAACGACGGTCAGACCACCGACGAAAAAGGAAAAGAGGGAATATGTGTGAAGTCGTTATAACGATAGGTTCTTAAAAGAAAAGACGTAGACTTAACATGACTGTTCTTCCTTAGGACATAGCGACTGAGAGGATGGACTGACATAGAAACTGGACAGGTACTGAATGACGAACAAAATTTTGACTAGAAAGGACGTGTTAAATAATGTAACCGGACGTTTGAATAGGTAGGGAAAGGACAAAGAAAATCGTACGTATAAGGGTTGCCACGGCACCACCCGTCTAGGAAGTTAGAAATGTTGCTGATGTTCAAAATGCACAACCCCCTTTCTCACACTCTTGTAGATATAGCCAAGCTGTCCGACTGATCTCCCGATCAATACTTGCCGTTGCCTCAGCCTGGAGAACTTTCCGCCAAAAGAAGGAACTGAAAAACGGTTTAAGATCCGACCACGGGTAACTAGCACAACCAGGTTGATTTCTGATCAACCAACCGAGGTGTGAGTATTGGTAATTGGGGACGCTCGCAGGTAGAACAAGCGAGAAGGGAAAGGGGGGAAAGGCAGAAAGAGCTAAGCACGTAGATAAATAGGATAGTAAAGATATGTAGGATATATATATAAAAAGCAGATGTTGTAGACTAACAATTGTTTCCCGTCTTGTTGTGAATGTCTTGTCTATGTGTAATACATGTGCCGTCTTCCCTGTCTGAGTTTGTGTGTGTGTAACGTACGAATATATGTCTCCCCTCTGTCTATATCTGCATGTTACCTGACCTTTGCTGTTCCGTGTTGTGAACGCACTAAATGACCTATTTTCGTACACGTCTCTCTCTCCACCCTTCTTTCTCTCTCTCTCCTTACATGTCATACGTGTACCGAATGGCTCGTTTAGACTGCGGACGACTCTCACTCTCTTTGAGAGCCTCCCTATTTTCTGTCCATCTTTTTGGTAAAATTGTGCCCCACCGGCACCACTCCGATTTGATACGTATTCGAACACGAAGGTGTTCAGCGAAATTGACCGAAACTAAAATGACTGTATCTTGCCATGTTACTGCCTCTCCTTTCTGCAAAATGAATGAACTTGAATTGGCTAAGAAGGAAAGGACAGGTAAGACGACTAAAGTCCCCCAAATCAGGCCATTTCTAGGGGAACTGTATGTCAATGGCATCCTATGTCTGTTCTTCAGAGACGAACGCCAACGTCTAGATTGACACCCAATACCCAGATTGCCCCACCCCTTTGCACCCAAGCGCAAGCGCCTGAAGCATCCCCACCCCATTTTTGATGGAACCGCTTCCGTTGTCCCCGGTATAAACATAATGACCATGGGTAGCTGCTGACCCTTGAGGATATCTTGTTTTGCCCGACACTCGACGATAGCACCCCCGCCCTGTCTGAAAATGTTAGCCGGTTCTGAAGGGAAATGCTGCGCTAATGTTGAAAATGATGTAATGCACAGTTGATGGAAATATTATCTTGTCCTTACTTGAATCGTAAATGGGCCAATGAATATACCTGCCATAAACTCAGTAGGAATACTGACACATGCACTGCTTGGTAATAGACCTCTGACTGTGACCAATGACCATAAGGACTCAAATGCGAAAAATTGAGGGAGGAATTCACATGCGTAGATATCTTCTTCTGCCATTTCTCTAAAACACTGTCTTGTACTCATTCAAAGATGCACGATCACCGAAGGAGATGGGTCGGATGTGACGTACAGCCTGGCTACAGATCCTGGGACACGTGTGACCTCGACCAAAGGTGGAGCTGCAGAGCAACAAGATACGGACGAGACAGCACTTTCAACGTGGAAAATGAAAAATGACGGGCCGACCTGAAGCCCTCCGTCTGCTAACCCACGTGTGCCTGGAGTCTCCGTCCCCCTCCTCTGGGCCTGATTGATGGGCCTGCCTGCTTGTTATCCTTTGCTCCCTTGGTCCCTTTTGTGTGTCCCAGGAACTCTGACCCAACTCCGCTCACTCTTTCTCCCATTGACTGTTCGAACGACATCCACCCACCTTCCCACGTGACTTTTTGCCAAAGAAAAGAGCTGCAATTATGTGGGAAGAGGGTGTTGCAACAGAACTATAGGTGCAGAGCATAAGGCGCCGCCAACCGGACTGTTTAGGGAACAGGACTGTGGTCTAACAGCAGAGGACTGACCGCACCCTGCAACGCGTGAGGATGGAACCGAGCTGGACCCGTAGCTCCATCGCCGGTGTTCAACAGCGCCACCGAAAGTACCCGGATTAGAGCCTACCAGTGATGGCTAGCTGATAAAAAGACACTGTGACGAAGAAATACTGTGCATTGAACTGAATTCCGCTCTCAACTGCCTGGTCAAAACTGTTCACTGGTCACATTTTTTTAGTTAGAAAGATTTGTGCCATGTAATGCGTTTAATTGTCAGGAACACACCGAAAATGTAATTCCCTATGTACCGCAATCCGCCCATCACCTTCACTGCCTATGATTATACGCCACATGTTAGTATTACCAAAATGCTAATTCATCAACGATGCCTGCCTACCTGTAAAGTCGTCAGTTGCAAAAATGATTGCTGCTATGTAAAAAGGGGCGACTGTGAAATCTGACAAAATCTATGTACATAGACAGCATTCATTTCACTTCTTCTCCCACTCCTCTCCCTGTGGGCATCATGGATACTGCAACTTATCGACCGTATCCCCCTGCCAGTAAGAACCCGTACCCCTATGCGTATGTACAGCCATTCTAGGTACCATGGCCTTTTTACCCATTGGAATCCCCAGCTTCCCTCCTGCGCGTATCTTGCACCCCCTCTCTCATGTATAGGCCATGAAACCCTCTCCCTCTACGCGATCCTGATGTGAAAGGTAACCCTCCTGCTTGACCCAGGCCTTCCCCATTTCCCTCTCGAAGAAGCATCCTTCGCCTCAGCTGACATAGCCCCCCCCCCCCAGTTGTATCTGGCTACCCCTGTTCTCCCATGTACAGGTCATAAGATCTCTCTCTCTCTCTCTCACTGCGCGACTCTGGCCCTGCACGCACCCTGATCCCCCCCTCCTTCTCCTCACATGAACAAGTCATAAACCCTCTTCTTCCGCAAAGCCCTGTCCTTGCGAGTCACGGCCGCGCCTGACCAGCACCCCCTCCCCTTCCATGAATGTCCCTCTGTTGACGAGCCTTCCCTCCACGCTCGATTGTCCACGCAGACATGAATACCACTCCTTTGATGACCCCTACCCCCGAGTCCGGCTGACCACACATGTCCGAGGCCATCGCCTAAGCCAGGAGATACCATTTACTGCCCTTATTGTATGCCTAGCCACCCCACCCCCTGGGCCATGATCAGGCGCACACATCCTACGACACACTCAGCTGCATGATTGCCCTCCCCTCTTATCAGCAGGTCAAGGGTCCCCATTGTGAATGTATGTGGAATAGGATCATCACGAGGATTATAGGAATGTTTTCCTTTTGCGACACACTGACCTGATTGTATCATCAAATGTTCAGCAAATGTATAAAAACCAGAGTCTCACGCTCACTTGTTAGAGCACCTCCCGAAAGACACTGTGTTTCGTGTCCGAAATGACATGCTCTCCTCATGAGAAATAAACTCTGTTCTTGATTCCTGCTCCCAGCGCCCGTCTCTTTATTTGATAATTATTCAGAATGGGAACTGGGAGGCGGTTTGCGCCAGCAGCCTGGGCATCGTTAGAATTATGGGCTCACTTTCAACAATGTAATGTCTCCTTACCCTGCTCATAGGGACTCGACAGTCAGGATCACTTAAAAAAGCATGCTGTATCCCTGTTCTGGAAGTACGGATATCACGATCTTCAATTGCCAGTAGACCATCGATGAGTTCCTTGGATGCTACCTCAATCTCAATTGTGTCCTGTTTACAACAACAGAGGGCGGGGTTTTAGGTTTGAGGGAAATACTGGGCGCACTGCTCAGGTAACACGCAGGAGAAATGCTGTAAGGCAGAAGGTGCATGGAGGTAAGGGGCAATTCCCTGTAACCCCTCAAAATGTGCTTTGAGGACACACTAAATAAAATAAAAACAAAACCTGCTGCACACTTATACAAAAGTCCAAGCAAAACAGATGTCTCAATGGACATAAAAGTTCAATTTTCATGAGTGAAGAAGTGGACCATCGGTGTTTCGGTTCTTCTTTTATTGTTCATAGAAAGCCAGCCGACACGTGTTTCGTCGCAAGAAAACACACTATTTCCGCGACTCCTTAGGGCTGGGGAGGATACAAAATAGCGGATGGAGTACCTGATAATTTGACAATCAATGGCTTTAAATGGTGACTGTGTATGGTGAAAAAGTGGAAGGTGGGTGAATTGTGAATTGGTAAACAATAACACAGTAGTGGATGCACACAACACCAACCCTGGTACCGGTGTGATCGTCATCTTGGTAAGTGCAGAGAGGGAAGTGGGTCGAAGGTGGATATATATTTGTGGTATCATCAACAATTATCAAATTCACATGCTAATAATACGTTTATTCAAGGGACGCAATGGAAGGTGAATATGTGTGGGTGTTGGAATCCTAAATGCTAGTGGAGTTTGTACAGGAGGAGAAACGAAAGTAGCAAAGGAATGCGAACAAAGTCCTTGGGATTTAACAGGAGTGTGCATCCTACCTGTAGGTAATGGATATGAAACCACAGGTCTATAATGCCACAAAGGGGGAAAAAAAGGTAGACAGAGACAAGGGAAACATAAGGATATATTCTACGAGTGGTAGTTGGGGGAATCATATTCAATGAGAGATGTGCCCCAAATGGGAGCACATCAATTTCGACGTGGTAAAAGAGAAAGAATCTCACCGCGGTGCCGGTGATAATTCCGACCCGGCTCCACTCGAGACCGTGTTTTAAAATCTGTCCGAATACGAGTTGCGTAATTCAGAAGTGTAGTTCTCCAGCGGGTATGATGGAGATACTGTGAAGACAAGTTGACCTTTTAAGGTTCTAATTCGTAGGATTACAAATAGCATTCTATACTTTATAATCTAATGGAGCCACAAGTGGGTAGTTGTGTGACTCACCTTGAATCCAAGGTGTAGCTGAGTAATTCAAACCTCAGGGTGAGTAATTCTGGAATATGTTTTAGTCCACCTTTTTGAAACGCGGTCAGTGTGGAGACTTCTAAGGTGAATAGTCCCTGAGGTGGTGAACAATATGCCATGAAGAGGGTCCACGTGGGAGATAAATGTAAGGAAAGAAAAAATGCCAAAATGTAAGTTTAGGCGGCTGTAAATACTTCACATTTCTATATAGTTGGTTAATAAACGTGTAGTTACTAATTTTGTATTGACTGTTAACTGCTTTATATTGAGGTCGTGAATAATGGATGCGGTTGTTAATTATCATATTAAGACTAAACATAGAGTTATCTTCCTAACCAATAGGGTATTGAGATCCCTGACAGATCTCAGCTCATTAAAAGAAGTCGCTGTGGAAAAACTCAGTATTTGTTGCTCTGTATAACAAAAGCTTACTGCCCATAGTGCATGACAAAGTTTATGTATATTGTATTACATCAGAGTAGAAAGCCATGGAAATTCATGATTGGATAAAATGTTTGCTCAATCTCACCCGTAGCGCGTGAGAAACAAGACGCCAACAATATATTATTGTGCGTGATACTGATCGGTAAATCCGATAAAGGCATGCGTTGCACCCTCCCAAGACCTGGCTTACAGGGTGCCTCTACTAATTATTCCCCTTTCCCCCACGAAATCGAAATGTCAAAATAATATACCTTAACCGTAGTGCGGGGAGTGTGTTAACGGCGGTCTGGTTCGGGTTTCGGTTGTGGTTCTGGGTACGGTCACGTGTTGCCAAACCCGGAAGTGTACAAAATACACCATGTAACAGACCCGGATTGGTGTGACTGGAACGTGAACTCACGTTTAACTGTTCAGATATTGCACGGTAACATGGGTTGATAGGGGAGTTGCGGAAAGGTAGGATTAAGTGCAAACACACGGCGAGGTCAAGTAAAAGCATCGTGGGTGATATACAAAACTCATTGCATGCACAGCGATGTGAAGTTTATAAATAGTGCATGCATCAGATAGAATGTAGAGCGGAGATAAGAGGGATCCGACAGAGAAAATATTCATGATGATTCTTAACATAGATTTCCAAAGTCAAATATTGTAGCAATTTCACAACAAAATTAATCTTTGAACAAATCAACATTGCGACAATATTACTACCTTTACACATTTCTTCCTTGTGGACAGTCTTCGCCGAATAGAACGAACAAAGAGGATCTAGTAATGTTTCTCATTTAAAATTGTTCAATTTATACTTTAGTGTTACCTCATGTAGGTCTCACATTGAGTTCTCGTGCGTTACTTTACTTCAGGATAAGTACCTCTCCATTTATTGCTGGTATCTCAGTGAAGATAAGAGATATACACTTTTCAATTGTGTCCTGTGACTGGGAGTCTGGTGATTTCCTTTGTACATGCAAGATGTCTGGCATGATGATCGACTTGCATTTAAACTTACTCCTTAGCTAGTGTAGGACTTTATTAGATAATGATTCCCTACTCTTATAACAACCTGTGTCCAATTTAGGGACCCCGATCTTTTTGAAAGTGTAATTACCCACGCAGGGACTGGCAATGGAAGATCTACTATTGGTAGGATCGCACAAATCCCTATCCAGCTGACCATTTCTTACATGCCCTTTAAATAATGCCCTAGTGAATCCTGATATAGTGGGTACACTAAGAGACCCAACAGTATAGGCTTCCAAACCATTATTATTGCTTGTGACAACCTGTCTAAAGCCCAAGCCACACTGATCTTCCTTATGTTTGTTGATTTGAAGAGGTTGAGCGACCTGCCAAGACCTTATGGTACCTAGGAAATTACCTTGGGAGCACCGAGTAGATGCTGCTGTGTTAGCTTGGCTGGGTGCAACGACTGACAAGGGGGTATAAATGCAGACAGGCCGCCACATGAGACTGGGGAGTAATGATCTGAATGATCTTATCGGCTATGGAATTCTGCTTATTTTCACAAAGACTTTACCAACTCCTTTAGACCCATTACCAGGGCACAAGTCCTAAAAAAAGAAGTGGGTGGACCAACCAAGTTAGGCAGGATGCATTTGAGATCATAGCGCGTGCAATCACAGCCCATGTCGTAACAACACGTGACATCACACATGGCATCACAGAAGTGACATCGCAGGAAGTGACATCACTGGAAGCGACATTCCAAAAAGTAACATCTGATATTAAGACCTCACACACATGTATATCCGGTATATTATGAGTACATTTAAGCTCATTTTGAGATTTAACGTTTGAGATTTTGCATCTGGGTTGTGCCAAAAAAGTGGTGCAATCCTGAACCTAAATCTAGGACTCAATTAATATATATATTTTTAAAATCTTGCCACAAAGAAATTGGCAACAAGGAGAAGCATGGTAGTTGATCGGTTCTTCTTATTTCGTTGCAAAGTCTGCATTTTAAAATATTATGTTGGGTTAAGGCATCTGCTGCAGGGGTGCCCAGTAAATCTCCGGGAATAATAATAATGGTAAAATAACTCTTTAGGTGAACGTGTTTGTCGGAGAAATCGGTGGTTTGTGTACTCCCAGATCTGAATCAAAGAAGTAGAGAAGGTTAATGCTTCTCCTACAAAGGACATCATGTGACATGTAGATTACAACTTTTTATTTAATGTGGATAGGTAAGTGGATTACTGCTTTTTACACAGAGATCCTTTTGTTACTACCAGTTCATAAATTCTAATCCTTCAAATATAGCACAGTGAGCTATAAAGGACATGTGACTCCTACACCATATAACCCTTACTGTCTCATGCACCACATCTTGTATACTGATTTACACACTTACATGATTTATTGTTAATGTGTATGGTACATAAAGCGCTCTGACACCCTAAATTGGGATGAGTAGCGCTATAACAAAAAAAGTGCTATTTAAAATATTTGTATGAATACTGGGACAGACCAATACCTGCTTAAGTTTCATAAATTTTTCATTATCCAGTCAACCAATAGCCGTTAAAGACAAAATACCATAAAACACACATAAGTGTATAAAGTAAATTATTACAAAATTATCATGTAAAATCAGAAAGCTTTTGGTTAAAGTCGTGACAATACAAGGATAAAACAATTTCATGGGGCAAGTGCAGAGTGTACAGCTCGCTGTATGAAGACATCAATCGAAAAGCAGTACCTCACAGTAGATAGCTTTTGCAAAAACTCCATAGCAGCCCTGCACTGTCTGGAACTTGCCTGCCACAGAAGTGGTAAGATAAACACAGTCCTTTGCGAGCAGTAATATTTGCAGAAGAGACTAAAATGCATGTTGCCATGTGCAGAACATCCATCACAAGGACAAGCAGGCAAGTTAGCAGCAAATATACCTTGCCTGGGGTGTGCAACAAGAAAGTGGACGGGGCTTAGTTGAAGTCTAACTTTCAAGAATGCAAGCACCCATGATGTAGATTGTTAACCCATCAAAGGTGGGGCTCGTGCCATGACAAGTGCAAAGTTGGGCATAGGTAATGACTGTGGACAATCCTGTTTTTTTTTACATCCCTTCATCTGCGCATATGGCGAGGAATAGATCAGTGAGTGCTTTACAAAAGCTGGTCATAGACAGAGTCACTGCCACTTCCCAGTGGCGGCTGGTATTTACCGGCGGAGGGGGGTGAGTCGGGGGTTGGGAGTGGAAAAAAAAATACAACACTTACCTGTGTTCCACCACCACCTCTCGGTCCTCTTCGCCCACTTCCAGGACTCCAGGGCAGGAAGCACCCGGCTACCAGGCAAGTGTAACTGAAAATGTAGGGGCTCTCACCAAATATTGCAAGTAGAGTATAATTTTGTATTATGCCTCTGATGAACAATTGCTGCTGAATATCTCAGTGGGTGACAGTTTAATATAGAGAAGTTCCACTCATAGCTAGGATGTGTTTGCTTCATTTTGACAACTCATGCTACTGCTCAAGTTCTCAAGAACTATTGCCCGACACGTCAATGAGCAAGTCATGAGACATGCTTATTATGTTATCTTTATTTTACAGTTTGCAACCAGCGACAAATTGAGGGCCACCAAAATGCCAGGGGTAGAAGAAGTGACATCATATACCCATTAACCGCAATGACATCACAGGAAGTGACATCATATGAGCTTTTACCATCAATTCCAGGAAGCAATGCAGCAAGCAATGCAGCAAGACCATGATCCTCATGACATCACAATACATGATGTACTTTCCCATTCATTTCTATGGTCCAGGAGGCCCATAGAAATGAATGGGAAGTTATTCTCAATTTGTGATTCGCAATTTGAGAATCGCAAATTGAGAATAATTTCATGGGTGCAAGGGTGTCATAAGGACACCCTGATGCACCCTTGAAATTTACATGTGTGTGCAAATGCCCACATACATGCCCTAAGGGCATGTATGTGTGCCACATGGCACCTTCACAAATGGCAAAAAGTGCATTTGTCAAAGAAATTGCAAATTACCACCAACTTCAAGTTGGCGGTAATTTGCGATTTCTTAATGAGAAATCGCACAACTTGGGTGCTTCATACATAGCATTTAAGGAAGCGCAATTTGCGATTCTTTAAATGCTGACGCAAAATTAAGGAATCGCAAATTTAACGATTCCTTAATTTTGCGATGTGATTTCAATCATACATCGCAGTTTCTGAATTTTTAGTAGCAAACGCTGCTTTTTTGGGAATCGCAGCGTTTGCGACTAAAACAACGGATGATACATATGTCCCTTCAACACTTGTGGAGCACAGAGGTGATGGATCTATTCAGATACATAATTGTTCATGTATTCACAATAAGTTTCAAATCTGTATTTTTTAATCTGTTTATTTGTAATTGTTTTCTAAATGCTGACTGCACTTCCGAAATTGTTTACTTTACTAAAGTGACTGTACAATCTGAACATGAGCTGCAGAAAATAAATAGTACTCATCAGTATGCTGTTTACATTCTGTCCTAGCTCTCTCTGGCTTTTGCCACCTTTGAGGCAGTGCCATGGGTCGCAAAGGACAAGCCTGGGATCACAGCTTTGATGTATTTGAATGAGCGGAATTGAGTAAGTCTGTCGGTGGAAGGGTAGTGCTTTATAAAATACTTAATAAATACTGAAATATATGGGTTACATGGTACACAAATACACGCCACTGTCTCAAGCTTCAGGGTTCTGCCCTTAGAGGAGTGTGATTTTAGTGGCAGAGCTAACTCACTGGAGAAGGTAATACTAGCAATGTTTATGAGGAGTTTAAAGCAGCAATGTGTTAAAATGTTTTATAAGCACCACTGAAAGGACATTCTAAAGGGCAGGTCTTATGAAAAAACGTCCATCCATTCCATATATTTGTTGTGTAGCACTAGCAGCATGAAGGGCTTGTAGTGGTCTTTTTTTAAAATAATAATTTGTTAAATTGAGAAAAAAGTAGTCTGTATATACAAGCTTGTAACATTTAAAGTAGGATGTTACAGTGAATTAATGTACACATTGTACAGTGTGCATAAGAAGCTAAGAATAGCTATATACATAAAATGTCCTATATTTTGTTTGCAAGCAAGATACAACCAAAATATAGGACATTTTATGTCTATAGCTATTCTCTCTCTCTCTCTCTCTCTCTCTCTCTCTCTCTCTCTCTCTCTCTCTCTCTCTCTCTCTCTATATATATATATATATATATATATATATATATATATATATATTTTTACAACAAGTTGGCTCCAAAGCCTCCCGTCTGTGGCGCTTCTCAGTGGGTGCGTGGCTTTCTGCGATTGAACCAAACCGCTTTCTATTCCAACAACGATTTCCGAAGAAAACAAACAAAGCCGCCACTCCAGTCACTCGTAGTTGTGGAGACAAAATTAATTTATTCTTAAATCCATTTCAGCATTTGACACAGCAAAACCAACGCGTTTCGGTAGCTCCTTCTACCTTGTTCACAGTGGTGAACAAGGTAGAAGGAGCTACCAACTACGAGTGACTGGAGTGGCAGCTTTGTTTGTTTTCTTCGGAAATTGTTGTTGGAATATATATATATATCCAGATCCACAATGGCATGATTACCACCAAGCTACACCGCAAAAATACCGCGGGTAATAGTATTTTGCACGCTAGTAGTGCACATCCGCGCCATGTGGTAGACAATATTCCCCTAGGTGAACTACTGAGAATTAAAAGAATCTGCAGTACAGACTCTGATTTGATATCTTGTACTAATGAAGCCTTGGCGAGATTTCGTGCTAGGGGGTACCGTGAATCAGTTCTTACAAAAGCCATGGCCAAGGCCAAGACAAGATCCCGTGCCTCCTTACTCATTAGTGACAGCAGTGCCGATACATCCTGCACTTCCAATGAAGACATCACTAATCCCAGGTTTCTTACACCTTATAGCAGACAGGCCAGACAAATAAAATCCATTCTATCAAAAAGCTGGCCAGTCCTTACAACAGATCCTGTGCTCAAACCACAGATAGCAGAAGCTCCCATTGTCACCTTTAGGAAAGGTCCCTCTCTCAGATCCCACGTCTGCCATGACTTTCCTGAATTAAGAAAGAAACAGGAATGGTTAAAAACTAGATCTGGCTTTATACGTTGCTCCTCTTGCAGGGCTTGCAAATTTGGCAAAAGTACTCGACAATATAACACACCATTCAGTCCAGACCCCATTCAAATTAGGGGCCAATACAATTGTAAGACTGAATTTGCCATATATGTTTTAACCTGCACATGTGGACTCAGGTATGTCGGAAGCACTCGACAACCTGTACACGTTAGAGTGCTCCAGCATCTACGTGCTATTGTTAACAACGACTCAGCCTACCCTGTAGCCAGGCACTTCAAAGCAATTCACAACAACAACCTAGAGTGCCTATCTTACTTTGTCATCTCCGCAATAGATAAACCTAGAAGAGGCGGGGACAGGGTAAAGATGCTGAGAAGAATGGAATCTCATTTCATTCTTGAATTAGACAGTAGATCCCCGAATGGTCTTAACAACACAGAAGACCTACATGTGTTTCTGTAACTATTGCCCTGCTTATTACCTCACACTCTGTATTGCCTGAGGTGGTGGGGTTTATTTGGCTTATACCGCCGCCTCCCTTTCCATGGGTTTCATTACTTGTCTCCTTGTTGAATTGTTGTACGTATTATTTTCATTATTACTCACGGTGATTCATTATTTAGGTGTTCTATATATATTAAAACTTTTTATTTTCTTGACACATTTGATTGAGGACATAGACATTAACAAGCTGTTTTCTGTCATCCATATATAAATATATTTTTGTAACAGTTCGCTATCTGACTACGATACTCCTATGCTTAGAAGCTATATAGCCCATATTTTATCAATTGATTTTGCTGCAGTCAAATGTTTACATGCTATGCTATTTTGCACATTGATAGTTACAGATGTAATATAATGTTGTTTACATTTTAGCATGTTTTGCACATAACCAATAACATTACTATTGGCTTTTAATAGCATCTGGCCTAAAATACAACTATCATTTCTTAACTATGCACTAGGCACTTTGCACTTTGCACTTTATTATGCTATTGGAACTGTTAATATCAAAAATCAATGTGGGTTTCTATAATATACCCATACATGGGCTTTACTCAATTAACCATCTTAGCTTGTGCATTTTATGCAGTGTATAAAACAAAGGTTTTTTCTAGAAATTCATTTTCAGAAAAACTTTTAAATCGTGGGAGTTTATCTTTGTCATATCGATACATGGATTTTAACCTGTTAATGATTTTTGTGAATTGTTGCCATTCTAATTTTGTTTGGAAAACAGACTAGGCTACCATTTATCAGTAGTTTGTCCTCACTGTTTATCATCACGTGGTGTACTATGCAAAAAAAGTAAAAAAATGCATTTTTTCACTGCCCAGTGACTACTATTTAAAACGCATGCATTAACAACTCTGACTGTCTGTGAGCAAGGGCGGATGCCCGAAACGCGTCAGATTGCCTGGTTCAGCTTTTAAATAAAAGAACTGTGCTTATACTTATTGGATCCGCGTGATTTCCTGGGTCGCTGTGGTCGGAGCTCGGGAGATTGCAGTTGTCTGATATATATATATATATATATATATATATATATATATATATCTATATATATCTATCTATCTATCTATCTATCTATCTATCTATCTATCTATCTATATATATATATATATATATATATATATATATATATATATATATATATATATATATATATATATATATACTTTTCACCAACCACCACTGCGCTTGAGATGGCACACTCCCTGATCTATACCTTCCGGTTTGTTTAGCCTCCGGCAGTCCGCCCCTGTTCATTCTCTGGTATACTCCACCCGACGCGTTTCGAGGCAGCAAACGCCTCTTAATCATGGGATTACACAAAGGCACAAACACAATCACCAGTTTGTCACTCTCTTTATTGGTATGGTGCAGACCGCCCTCAGTGGGCGTGGCTCATGATGATGTCTGTTGCATTTGGGGATATGCAGTCCGTTACTGGTGATACACACTTCCTTAAGGAGGCTCCGTGCCTCTGTGTCCATTTTCTTTAATTTAGAATTCCTTTAGTAGGACGGAAAGTCCATGGGCAGGCTTTCACTCGCTTAGATATATATATATATGTGTGCGTGTGTGTGTAGGTTTGTTTAAAATGTGGTCTGTGGCGCCTAGGATAAGCGCCAACTCTCTGAGCACAACCTCTGTGAAACGAAATCCGTTTCTATGCATTATAACATCATGCATATACTAAAGTGGATTTCAGATATGAGTTATGGAAATGAAACTTCGTGACCAATAATGAGAAACCCATGTGAATAAAACATGAAGAAGTTTGATACAATTTTGGTTTAAACTTTATTTTGGCATTCTACGCATTGAACATAGAAACGGATTTCGTTTCACAGAGGTTGTGCTCAGAGAGTTGGCGCTTATCCTAGGCGCCACAGACCACGTTTTGATTACCACACCTTCTCGTCAGGGGGTGATATCTTTGAGGCACACCACAGACTGTTTAACCTACTCACAAACGAGGAGTGCGTGACCCATACCTTGAACACATAGGTTTGTTTAAAGACACACATGCACATGTACTACTACAGTGCAAATGTCAAATTTGAGTTTATTACCTCACACAGTACAGAAAAGTTATATAAGCAATATTTATTTATTTATTTTACTTTGAAGGTTTTATTGAGGTCAAACAAGATCCTTGGGAGATCAGAGCGCTTTAAAGTGATCAAAGCTGATTATACATAATGAATAGCATGACACATTATACATGCAGTAATATGAGGGAAAGAACAAGCATGGGATATAAATACGAACACAGGCTTCGCATATGCGAGAATTAGAGCTAATGCATACTGGTTTTGGCTAATATCATATTACAATCTGCATATCTCCATACATAGAGCATATATTGTACAGTGCTATCATGGTTCAGCTACATTTTCTATTGAAATGCCATTTTTTGGGGAGGCTATAACTTTGGCACTGTAAAGACAGCTCTGCGCCACATTTGGCACTCAGTGTAGTCAGCTATGGCCGAGCATGCCTAATTCTGTGCAGTTGAAAAAAGGCTAAGGGGGTCAAATATTATGTGCCTTTCCTTGTTTGCTCCTTCAGGAAATGTTACTCACAACCTACAGCCAAATAATGTATGGATTTATGCCAAACTTGCCATGAAAGTAGAACTTTTCTCAGAAAGTGTGCTTTTGTTAGTTAGGTGTAAATCCGCTCAGTTGTTTCAGAGATATTAATATGTGAAAAAGCTGGCAGTTAGTCTTTAAAGTTTTAACACTATTTTAAATCTTTGTTTTCTAGGTCTGCAAATATTCGCAGAGTAAAAGGAAAAAAAATAAAGAAAAGCAAGCTTTTTACCCCTGTCGACTATTTTGGATCAGCAGAATTAAAACTGAGGCTGTAGACAATTTTGATTGGCTGGTAACAAGACTAAAATACCTCCTACAGCTGTCAATACAGGGCACGGTCCTGCCATCACTGAAATCAACAAAATGGCCATATAAGGGGGCAGGTAGGCACATCTTGACCACTAAGCTTTAGTGGGGGGACCACACATATCTACAATTTTTTTTTAAAGATTTTTAAATGACCAGCATGTGCTGGGGCCCTCTCACCGTTTTTCAAGCACATGGCCTTGGCGCACCTGAAAATGGCCCTCAGAGTCTGCGACCTCGAAAAGTGGACCACCAATCAAAACAAAAAAGTACTCCTTACTTTTGCTGCTCCTATTCCTTAAGTGCGATAAAGAGGCCATGAACTAAATATACCTAGTTAATGAAATTGTCCATGGCCACATAACTGAATCTCATACTATAGGCTATGGACTTAGAAAGACAGTGTCTATGGTCTAATTGTTGAGGCTACAAACAGCAGAAGTATATTAGGTGTATTCAGTCTGCGGGCCTGAAAAAGAACCCGCAGGCAACAGATACGTTTAGGTGAAGATGCATACATTAAAAAAAACAAAAAAAGCACACTTCCTAGAATTACATTTGCTCTGGCATCACATTCATATTTAAGAATGTCTTTCAACCAGTACTCAACTTTTTTATTTGAAATGCTGGTTCTGCGGCCACTCTCGGGAGACTGCACACCTGACATGCCTAGAAACAAGGGTAGAACTTCCTAAATGGTCTGTGGCTGGCCGCGACTATTTTGCATTTTAAAGGGCATTCTGAGTTTCCATTTGGCTGCCAGCTTGGGTATTCTTCCTCCAGATGAAGAAGTGCCTTTTGCTTAGCAACAAAGGGCTGGAGCACCATTTGGGGAGAAGCAGGAGACCTGAAAAGATATTAGTGGGGCGCACTGCTCCATTAAGACAACCATGGCATAATCTGACAAATTTTTCGGGAACATCGTCTGCAGCGGTAGAAGAAGAGGAGAAAGATGTACAGTGTCTCTGCAAGGCAGAAGACAAAGAAAAACACTGTGACCTGTGGGAGTTCTTCACCCATTCCGCAAGGAGAGAAGAAAGGGAATAAATGTCGGGTTATGTGCAAACTCTGAAAGATGAAGCTGATTGGGGAGACAAGAGAACGCTCCTTTGGCTCATTAGTCATCTGGGGACACCTAAAGTCAAAGCATGTGGAAGAATACACCAGGTGGAAGAGGGACCAAGAGTGTGAGTATTGACAAAGGAGGGAACAATATTACCAGGCGTTCAAGAAAAGATGCTGCAGAAGCCAAATAAGGACAAAATTCCACTGCTCTAAAAGTTCACAATCTATTGCATGAGGTGTAAGGTGCACATATAGGGGCCGATTATGATGCGGACGGACCTGAGTCCGTCTGCCACCATAGAGTAGGAGGGACCGTCCGCAGGGGCTGCGGCGGTCCCTCCGTGCAGATTTGGATGTGACCGCCAGGGTGGCGGTCACATCCTCAATCTTTAACATTGCGGCGGGTGCAGCTTCAAGCTGTACCCGCCGCAATGTTAAAAATGCATGCACGGCATTTGCGTGCACAGAGCAGCAGGCACCACGCGGTGCCTGCAGCTTTGTCCATGCAAATGCAGGGGGGTACCATAGGTACCCCCCATGTGCACCCCCCACCCCCCCTTCACCCAGGGGGCCCGCAACGGGCCCCCAAAGTGAAGGTCCGTATGCTTTTCCACGGCGGAAAAGCCGCCGTGGAAAAGCATACTTTGTACTCCATCCTAATATGGCTGGCGGTGTCTGATACACCGCCAGCCATGTTAATGCTTTTCCACCGCGGTCGGAAGGCGACCGCGGCGGAAAAGCGGAGGACAGATTGTAAGACCCACCAGCCATCCTAATTTGGCGGTGCGTCTTTCAAGCCTCCGCGGCGGTTTTCCCGCATCCTCCGGGCCGGCGGTGGCTTACGCCGGCCCGGTGGATGCGGGAAATCCACCATCGTAATAGGCCCCATAATGTGTAGAGTAAAAGAAGTGGTTTGGGAAGGAGCAGACAGATTAGTCACAGACGAAAGAACTCATCTTCAGGAAGACCAAAGCTGGTGGCCAGCTCAACTCGGACCAACAACCACACCAACAGATCATGCACGTAACCTAGGTTTTATCCTCGACTGGGAACTGACCATGAAATGACAAGTCAAAGCAGTCACCTTCTCCTGCTTCCATACCTTCCGCATGCTCCACAAAATCTTCAGCTGAATCCCAGTCAAAACTAGAAAGACCGTCATTCATGCCCTTTCACCAGCCGCCTCGACTACGGCAACACTCTCTATGCTGGCATCTCCACCTAGCTCCTCAGAAGACTCCAGACCCTACAGAATGCTGCAGCCAGACTCATCTGAACCTCCCCAAATGGTCCCACCTCAGAAACCTCCACTGGCTCCCCATCCAGAAGAGATGCCCGTTCAAGATCCTCACTCATGCCTACAAAGCTCTACACGATCAAGGACCAGTCTACATCAACAATCAACTAAATTTCCATCTTCCCACAAGGCACCTGTGCTCCTCCTCACTTGCTCACCCACACACCCTCCGCATCCATTGAAGCAGGGGGCTGATCCTTCTCCTAAATCGCCACCAAGGTCTGGAAAGGCCTGCCACTCCACCTCCAAACAGCAACCTCCCTGGTACACTTCAGAACGGATCTCAAGACCTGTCTTTTCGATGGAGACATGGCACCTTCAGTGCCCAGCTACCCCTAAGGGTGATAGTGCAGCGCTACAAAACATTTTGGTATTGATTAATTGATTGATTGACAGTTTCCCGTAATATTTGTTGAAATCAAAGGTTCCCTGTGACCTCAAATGTTGCCCCTCTTTTTAGTTCACATCAGCACAGGTCTCCAGTATTATTTTAAGAGATGGGTTATTTATATCCCATCCAGTGCCCTCCACGAAACACAGTAACCAACGTCTCTCCTTACCTGCCATCCTCAATGATTTCCTTTCATATTTTCCAACTAGCTTACTTTCAAGATCCTCCTCCTGGAAACAGCTTGTTGTAGAACTTGAAAATGGACTCGACTATCACAAATAAGGTTTTTCTTTTGCTCCAAACCTTTAGTCCCATTTATATGTTTACTTTCTAATTATTACAAATTTAATTTATGATTATTAGACATTATGTGGCAAAATATGTGTATGGTTTTCTTCCTCCAGCCCAAGATTTGATGTACGCACCATGCATTATAATTTATCTAATCATCAACTTGACTATAATTCAATTTATGCTCGTTTGATTATCTGATTAGTCTTCTTTTAATGCAAATTCTCAAACACTACCATGTTCCTATAATATGCATGCATGTTACACACAGACGGCTCATTTAAGCACATTAAGACATCTTGCCCTGTATGGAACTTGTGACTTGTAGTTGATCGAACTGTTCAGAAATAGAGGTGTTTACTGTTATAATATCAAATGTTATCGCTTTAGACATAAACCTATTCTGGCATCAAAACTTAAAATTCAATCAAATAGCATTTTAAAATCTTATTAAAAATGTAATAATCTTGCCTGTATCACATAGTATCCTTTTGCATCACATTACACATTTGTGATCAGTGGGTCCTCATAACAGATTTTAAAAGCATGTGCAGATTACTGTCTGATAGCAGGTAAACATGTGAAAAAATTAATTGTTAAATCAGCCAATAACAATTTGTATGCCTATAATATATGAGGATGATGGAGCTCCATCAGCGGGTAGATTTTTTAAAATAAAAATTGATTGAGCGCTCGAATACCCGCATGTGTCTTGGTGCTGAAAACTATAAGTAAGCCCTTAAAAGTAGTAACCTGATTCTCAAATAACCATGTTTTAAGACCCTTTCTAAAAGAGGCAAGTGAGCTCGCAGGTCTTATATCTAATGGAAGAGTATTCCGTAATTTAGCTGTGCCATAACAAATACTTTGCACTCCCCAGCTGGAGGTGCGAATCCTTGGAACCAACATACGTCTAGCACCAGTGGATCGTAGCTATCTGGCAGGTTGGTACCAGGAGAAGAGGTTTTTAAGAAACATTGGTCTTGAACTTGACACGATGTGTCAAAGTAAGCCAGTGGAGTCTCTGTATTTCCTTAGAGACTGGCTCATACTTAGGGATATTAAATTTGAGTCTTGCGGCTGCATTATGTACCATTTGCAGCTTTTTTAATATTGTTTCTGCATATTCGGGTAGAGTCTGTTGCAGCAGACTAACTTTGACAGCACAAGTGCAGTCACTACCGTCCTCCTGGAATCGATGGGGATATAGGGCAGAATCTTCTTCAGTTTCCTAATCAGATTGTAGGAGGCCGGCACAATAGCATTGGTCTGCTGAGAGAAAGTTAATTTGTTTTCAATCAGTACCCCGAGATTTTTTTTTGTACTGGTTTTGGCAGTTCACCCATTTCAGCCGGCCACCAAAGGCCGTCCCATCTGGGTTGTAGATTCCCATAGAGCACTACTTCCGTTTTTTCCGAGTTAAGTTTAAGACAGTGCTTGCTCATCCATCTGTTCATTTCCACCGTACAGTTTTGGAACTGCAATGTTGGGGAAGCTTGATTTTTTATGCCACAACCACAATCTGTGTGTCGGGATGGGCTAAGTGATGAGCCCTGTGGAACTTCACATGGTAGGGCATAAGGGGTTGATTTAAACTGATCCAGGGTCACTGTTTGTCTTCTTTCCTTCAGAAAGGAAGATAGCAGGGCCAGTGCCATACCCTTAACTCCTAATGTTTCGAGATGAAATTGCAATAAATTATGGTCAACAGTGTTGAAAGCTGCGCACAAATCGAGGAGGATGAAGGCGGCAGCACCCAATCTGTCCATCACAGTCCTAATCTCCTTAGTGACCTTGATCAAGGCAGTCTCCTTACTATGTTCAGGCCGAAACCAAATTGGACGGATCAAGTAAATCATTTTCTTGGATAAAATGAGCAAACTAATTATTCACGATTTTCTCCACTATCTTGGCTGGAAATGGCAGCCTAGCAATTGGGCGATAGTTGCTCGGGTTTGATGCGCCAAGATTTATGCCTAATGTGTGCGATGAGGGACAAACTGCAGAGGCAGCAAGAGCAGGTCCTGTCACCCAAAGTAGGTATGGACTTGAGATCATGTTCGCGTATCACATTAACCCTTCCTAAACTAGAAGACACATTAGTTGAACAAGGTAACATTGTGATTTTAACTCAGGGTTTCATTGGCTGAACTAGTAACATCACTTTAATTTCCTCAAAGATTCAACATCTGTCATGATACTATTTGGTAAAATGTTATTTGCAGTGGGAACTTTAGACAGAGGCTCCTCAGACGATGTGGCTGTCGGATTACATTTTGATAGCATTTTTGATAAGCAGCTAACACACTACTTTTCAAGGCTTTGGGTGCCCACGTTCCGTTTCATAGCCAAAAGGAAAAATGGAAAGTGTCCCTTATTCTAAGGGCCTAATTTTCACTCTTGCAGTTTGAGGGCTGCCAGACTCACGTTGGTCGCAGCGCTGGCGGTCCAGGTGCTGGTGGTGCTGCTGTGGCACCGCCTTACATATTACAAGTTTCAGGACCACCAGCAGTGACATGGAGGTCTTTCCTCCATGAAAAGGCTGACAGTCCTGAAACAAAAGGGGCCCTACAGGGCTCCCTATTGCCCATGTGCATGGGGGGCACAACATGCGCCCCATGCCTTTGCACTCCAGTTCCTGCATGGCATGAACTTTACAGTCCATGCAGTGCAGGAACTTTTTTGGCGTTCCCATTGCGGTGTTTATTTTCTGGGACACCGCCGTGGGACCACCCAAAAAAGCCAGCCAAAAACTAGGAAACTCGTAATCTGGCGGGCGGTGCAACCATCGGTTTGGCAGTGTGGGAGCTGTCTGCCGGTGTGGCAGTCTGCTCCCGCACCGCTAAACTCGTAATTGGGCCCTTAGTGTTTAAAAGCTGGCCGGTTTATAAACTGGAGGGTAAATTCTGACACTTGAGCAAACGGAAATACGTGCAGTGATCGGGATTCCAAGTTATGTAGTAATTACAGCAATTGCCTCTCCCAGGTTTCACCTTGCAGCATGCCCAACCTGCCGAACTTTACCGAGGTAAACTATGAGGAAAAAATGACACAACATGTCTGGTAAATACCAATTCTGGAGGTTATGCCTCATTTTTAGGTGCAAAACTCTGAATAGAAAGTATTTAACACACTCAGTAAATGTCTTAAAGCAATGAATTAGTATTTACCAGGTGCAGTAAATATTCCACGACACTCACAATCACTCAATTCCAAAGTTTTATTTTTATGAACAGTCTCATTCTAGTCTGCCTCTGAACTCATGAGAATTGTTGAGATTTTATAAGACAAAGCTCTCAGTCTTGGCAGATTAAAGCTTCTTAAGCCATTGGCACCTGCCTGACACATCACTATTACTGCTGATTGTGAGGAGAATCAGTTTATTAAGCAAGCAATAACTTACTGACCTGTCTAACAGAAGCTGGTTATCCACCGATCTCTGCACCAAGATTGCTAGCCAATCTACAGGGATTCAAGTTCACAGGCACCTACAACAGATTTATTTATTTATTTGTTTTAAAGGTTTTATATAGCGCTGGCTAGGCCCAGAGTTATCAGAGCGCTTTACATGACTATCAGATCAACGTTACAGGCTAAATCGTTACAAAGGTTACACAGTTATTAGAGCATGGCAACATAGTTTCTTGTAAGGTCGAGATAAACAATAAGCACAAATAAGTAGGTTGAAAAGCAGGCAAGGGGAGAGATTCAGGGGAGGGGGTAGGAGCAGTGGAAGTAGACAGATAATGAAGGCAGGAATGAGGGTGAGAGACACCGCATGGAGAGAGGAGGGGAAGGGAGACGGAGACACAAACCGGTAGACGAGTCAAAGCAACGTCCAAAGTCCAGTAAGCTGTGATCCCAGGGGAAGTGATATCACTTCCCTATCTCTGTGGCGAGAGGCTCCCTTTACGCATTGGACTCTCTCAGAGGGGTCTCTGAGACTCCAAGACCTACATACTGGATCCTTCCCCAAAAAGGGAGAGGGAGTGCTTTGGCAAGGGGTGCCATACCATACCTCAGCTGTGAGTGGCTCCCTTGTTGCAGTGGACTCTCTCAGCGGGTTCGCTGAGACTCCAGAGTATAAATATTGGATCTTTCCCCAACAAGGGGAGAAGGAGTGCTTAGTCAAAGGGCACAAAGGACAGGGGGCTAGGCAGAGTAGTAGGCAAGGGGAGAAATTCAGGTGAGAGGGTATAGGAGCTATGGAAGTTGGCAAAGAGAGAAAGAGTACTAAATGGGAACATATTTAATTGATGAGTTATTATATAGCGCTGGCTAGACCCGAAAGGAATCAGAGTGCTTTACATGAGGAACAATAATGTATCGAGAAAAGCATTTAAAGAACATTGGGGACAAGGTGAATGGAGCAAGGAAGGGTAAGGGGATAGGGTAAAGGGGTAGGAGGAAGATAAGACGTAGACACGAGGGGAAAATCTGTCCAAGGTCTGGCTGGGAAGGTCCACAACCCATCTCCTCTTTAGCTATCTGGTAGCTCCACCGGGCATCGGGAGACTGCAGAGGAGGGAATACACAGCCCTTCTCTCCAATAGCTATTGGGGTAGCTCCACTGGGAATCAGTCAGAATAGCTAGGTCTCCGTCAAGGAAGGGTTCCAAGAGTAAATGTCCTTGAGCAGAGGAGTGTGAAAGGCTTCCCTCATAAGCAGCAGGTGTTCGGTAAAGGCAATATAAGTACTCCTAGGCTGGTACTCCATATTCTCTTGGGCAGCTCTGGTAGGGCAACGTGTCTCTTGACTCCTGTTGTGCCCCCATTTTTTATGCACTGCCTGGTGGCGAAGGGCACCATGTTAGGGTCAGGCATCCATGTTATGGGCCTGGGTGGAGGGAAATAACCTGGATGGTTGGGGTAGTGAAGCAACACAGAGGGCACACCAGATAGTTAGCGAGTAATCCACAGTAATTCAGTTTAAAACCCCCAATCAACCCCTCTGTGAGCACATTGTCTGAAGGGACAATAGAGAGCCAAATCTTCGCCAAAGTACGCAGCCGATCCCATGTACGTACCACAGTGTTGGTAGTATAGGCCCCGCTCCACGTCAGCTGTAGCTGGCAGTCCCAATAGTAAGCAGGCTAGGTAGAGTCTGACTGAGGCCCATCACACGGTTTGAATACGCGAGCACACATGAGCTGTTCACAGCAGTTTTAAGCTGCCTGCCACGCTATCCTCTTTTACACTGCCCGGGAACTCACGGCAGATGAGGTGGATCCCATGTAGCTCCAGATGTATGCCTCCGCTGGTAGCACGCAAGGCCTCCCTGTCCGCAGGCGCCCAGCCAAGTCTCAGGAGTCACAGCATGAAGGTCCGCCAGCCGGAAGATGAGGTGGCGCAGCCACGCAGTGCTTGCACCACGGCTGCCGCAGCCCAGGCAAGGTGGGCCGCAGTCTGCGGCGCGATGTCCAGGGAAGTCGCAGTCAGCACCACACGGCGGAGGTAGGCGCAATCATTCGCTCAATGTGCTTGCATCCGAAGGCCAGGATGTGGTGTTTCTCCCCTCGGGAAGGCCATCGATGGCACAATCATCTCAGCCATCTCACAGGAATTAGGCCCTACAGTTATACAAATCTCTGTTGAAGCCTCAATGGGCTTCTCAACCACTTTGCTGGGAGTCCACCTACAAATTACTAATTGGTGTCTCCACCACCTTTGTTACCAGCTCAGCTCTCGTACTAGGAGTGCGGTTGGTGTTTGCACGTGTTCTACTCATGGGGAATGGAGCTGGTAATCTGATACGGGTGCCCTGGAAGTTGTTGCAAAATTGATTAGAATCAGATAACCATGGTACAGAATTTAACAGGTGTGATAAATAGCTTGTATTTATAGTTTATTCCTATTAAGGGAGGAAGTCTGTATGTCTTTGTTGTTACCTGAAAATTCTTCCCTGCTATATTTAGGTAGGTTTGACATGCTGAAAATGATGAAGGAGTGCAGACTTTTTAGTACCTGATAACCAGGTGCGATAGATTCTGCATCACTTGAATTCCAGATGTATATGTTTAAATATTGCTAGGACAAGTGAGAGGGAGTTTTAGACTAATGAAATTCAGATAGTATAACTTTAATCCATGTAAGACCTGGTCCATGTTACTTAAAGGTAAGTCTATGGATATAGGATTTAAAATCCCAAATTAACTCACATCATTATTTGGCATAACCATGGTATTCCATTCGGGAAAAAAAATGTTTTGTCTCTAAAGTTTGCTAAAAGACTTAGAACAAATTATGTGTATAGGGTGCGCAGTAGTAGGCTCCTCCTGGTGCTCTCTCCTCCTTCCCCTGTTCCTTCCCCTTTAGTGCCTTCAGTAGCATTTAACAGGAAAGAAGCAACCAGTGAAAGAGATTTTCTGTAAGGAAAGGGCTGTTGGGTTCTATGAGCACCAGAATTTGCAAGCCAGATGCTCCATTGTCTTCAAGCATAACTGCCGTGTGCCATTATCACAGGCACTGTATGAAGGCACGCGCCCTGTTCTACTTTGATAAAATCTCCCGAGCGCAAAATTGCTCTAAAAATCTTTTCAAGGTAGTCAAAGTCCTTTGTGACCCGTATCTTACCTCCCCCCACCCCTACTATCCCAGTCGCAATGCCAGAAACCTGGTGACTTTTTTTATTAAAAAGGTAACTGATATGCAGGCTGATCTTATGGACACTAGAGCCGACAACCTTAATCTAAGCTTCAAAAGTTCTAGTCCTTTCTCGATCCGCCTCTGTCTAGGGATCTTATACCACCAGGGACAGGCAAGTCATGAACAGGGTTGCAGTCCTTTATCCCACTGGACCAAGCCTGGCTGATGGCCTCCTGGCTTCCATCAAATCAGGGTCACCATATGACCCCTTTCCCCCAGCCAAACTGGGGGGCAAATTTACACGCCCCTTACGCCAGATTTGCGCCGCCGGTGCGTCTCTTTTGTGACGCAGCGGCGGCGCAAAGCCAGCGCCATGTTGCGGCTATTTGCAACGTGATGGATCTAGGGAGATGCGTCACGTTGTAAAGCCCTGCGCCACATGTGGGTGTTCCTGCACGGGGGGGTGGGGGGCGTTTCAGCGCACGAAGAAGTGGCTGAGTGAAACCTACAAGATTTCACTCAGTCACTTTTACGGCCATGCTGCGTCAAAACCCTGCACTTGGCATAAGGCATAAGGATTGACGCAGCATGTTAGGGATAGTTGCACCCCGAGCCTTGCTGGAGCTGCGTCGCACTTAAGACGCAACTCCAGCAATGCGCCGCCTTTCCGCGGGGGGGGCGTGACATGCATCTGCCCATCTGTGCGCCACGGTGGGCCGCATTGTAAATGCGACGCATCAGTGATGGCGCACGGGTGGGCAGATGCATCGCAACTCTTCTGGCGCATCCCTGCTGATTAGCAGAGATGCGCCAGAAGTAGTAAATCTGCCCCTAAGGGCCTTATTTATGGTAGTTTGACGTGTGGCAGCCCCACAGGCCTCCCTGCTGCGCTGCCCTACAGCAAAAATAAAGTGCAGGAATGAACTGTATCTATATGATGCAGCGCATTCCTGTCCTTTTCCCCTGCACTGGCGCACAATGGGCTGCCGTGAGTCAATGCAGGCACGTTTGCACCATGGTGCAAGGTTGCCTGCGTTGTGGGGATGATTAATTTTGTGCAGGAAGGGACCCTTTCTGCACAAAATCAATCCATTCCGGCACTTTCCTTTTTCTATGTGTGCTGTTAAAAGTGTATATTATTTTTGTAATGTATGTTTAATTATTTTAAAGTAAAGAATTTTATGTTATATTATTTTTGCGTAATTTTATTTCGTAGCGGGCTGTGGGTTTATAGAGGAATAGGATGGGAAGTAATTTAATTATAGTAAATTAAATATGAATTTTTAGGAATTATTAATTATTTTTTATTTATTTTTGTGTTGTAGTTCTGTAGCTGGTTGTGGGTTTATAGGGGACTAGGGTGGGAAGTAATTTAATTGTAAGTAATGAGGTTCTGAAAATTACGAATTCGTTCGTGCTCAGCCTCCATTTTGAGATCTCCGCCATTTTGTGTTGCCCTCACTCAGGTAGCTTGGCGAACGCGATGTTTTGTCATTTCTGCTTTGCGTGTCAGGTGGCTTCCTCGCCTATGTTTACTAACGAGTGTCAGGGTCTGGCCGAATACAATAATTCCTGTCTGAGCTGATTAATCCCCGTCCGGACTACATGTCATTTCACACCATTGTTTCCTTCAAGTTATCTTATCTGCTGCCCTTCGCTACATGTCTCATGCATTCTCCTGTTTCTCGACTGTCCTTCTACAACACACAGCTGTGTTTTCTCTGCTAGTAAACCAAATTGTGTGGATTCACTTGTAATTTGCTTAAGGGGTCGAATGACAAACAGAACCGGGAACTTGAGTTGCTTAGGTCTTAAAACATTGTCTATAACATTTGCCTTTAGCTCATGCTCGTGTTTGATTGCATTTTGCATTGTATTGTATCGTATATAAGCCTGTGCGCCACAGAGTTAAGTGGCAGCCTCTTTTGAACCTCGTTATACTGACGACTTCTAAGACCACTGTACTAGCTGCAGCTAATAAATGCCATCTTCTACGCCAGACGTAGAGTCCGTGTTTCTGTTTTGACAAGGCAGGTGAATCCCGGGGATATCAGGCGTACCCTGCGCCGCCGGGCCTTAAGTCTGCGGTTCTCCAACTGGCGCCCAACGTCGGGCGACTTCAGCGGTAGCGGTTGAGCCCGAGGGTCGAGAGGAGCCCCGCAAGAAAACTCCAGAGGAAGCGCACCACGTGATCGACCCCTGCATGTCGGAAGTGGACCAAAGGTCTTTGACGGCGCGGCTACTCCTCTCCAACGGCTGCTGACGACTGCTGCCCTGACTGTCGCCCTGCCTTGGACCCTTCTGAAGTTTTGGTAGATCGAGACGATAGACTGACCTTCGCTGGCACAGAACGATTCTTAGTTAAGTATTTGGTGGGTCGCTCCCACAGACCTTTTGTTTTGTTTTGATTCTTAGTCTCTGATTCAGATATTGCAATAGCTGAAGCCAAGGGGTAAGTACGATTGTACTGTTTCACTGATCTATACCCCTTGTTGTTTGTGATAAGTCTAGAGAAGTGACGATGCCAGGACTGAGTAAGTTCAAAAGATTTTGTTGTTTGGGTTGTACAAGGGATTCCCAGTTGGAGGAGTCATGTCCGATTCCTCCGGTTGGAACTCCGACTTATGAGCTCTATTGGAAACATGGTATTGGTCCTATTACCTTTAGCCAGACATGGGTCAGATATACGAAAAATAGTGGAGTTTTGAGATGGCCCCAGAATGGTAGCTTTGATCCTGCTATATTAGACAATTTAGAAACGATTCTGTTTAGAAGAAAAGCCCGGCCAGCTATGTTTGACTCCTTTCGCCTCTGGCGTAAAGAAGCCAAACAGAAAGAAATTAAACAAGTGAAAAAGGATAAGAAAGCACAAGACATATCAGTCCTGCAGACTGCCCAACAGTATTAGGACAACGAAGTAGATGATGCGAAGGAGGTATCAGAGAGACAACATCGTATGGCGATAGATAGATGCTATCCGATGTTGCCTACTTCCTCTTCAGATAAGAGTAAGGAATTAGAAGAAGAATCCCTACTGACTTGTTTATTAAATTCACCTCCGCCCTATGTTCAGAATGTGAATGCACCGCCGTTACCCCCTCCCGTCCCTCAACAAGTGGTTGCTCAATTACCGATTGTCCAGCAACCGGCTCAGCCCCTTAATGCTTCCTTGCCTGCTTCTGCTCCGCCCTCGCAGCTTGTACTTCAGTCCCCGCCTTCTCCATTGCCTTCTACATCTGTAATACCTGCTATTCTTTCGAAGGATTCTCCTATTTCACAGAGGAGAATAGCAGATGCTGTTTCAAGTTTCCTTTCTCCTTTTGTTAGGTCTTTTAATCTGTCCCCAGCTTTCTCTAGACGACAATCTCATTGTCAACTTCCCCTTACGGATGAGAAAGTAGTTTTGGGTTCTCTCACTCGTAAATGGATTGAGCATGGACCAGAGTATAGTATTGAAGATATCATGAGTTGCTTTCATCAATGGGGGAGCCCACGCAGAGATATGTTTTCAACACTATGTGTCAAACTCTCATTAGAGGTTGGGAAGATATGGAGTTAGATACAGTTCCTTCGGATCTCCTGAAATTACAAGTTGATTTCGATAAAGGTTTTATTGTAGGACACCGAGTGGAGGAGGCAGTAACTAGACTCATTGCGTTTCGAGCAATGTTTCTGTCCTTGTCCTTTTCTGAGGCTAGTCCCCCTAATAAACAAGGTAGTAAGAATTATCTGATGCGTGAAGTTCCTCCCGTATGGAGAGAAGAGGTGATTGATCTACCCCGAATTCCCGCTCATTTCCAGCGTATATGGGTTCACGAACCCTGGAAGAGGTCTGAAGTATTGGCACTTAAGCAAACTCTTCCTGATCCCCGTAAAAATCCTGCTGGATATTACAAAGAATTGTCCCAAACAGTTGACGTTTGTATTATGAATTTGGCCGACATTGATATGTTATTTGGAAATGATGTTCCGCAAGGTATATGGACACGGATTCGTAAGGAAAATCATTTGACTGAATTGGGTGGTGATTGGGCTGCTATTAGAGCTGCGGATTCGAATCAGGTGGGTGGTCAAAACCCGAGGATTTGATTACGGCTCTTCCAGGTAGAATAATTGAATTAATGAAGACAATGATGCCTGCAGTCCAAGTAGTCAAAACTCTTTTTTCGATTAATTAAAATCATAAAAGAAGCAACAATACATACATACAGAATAGAAATAAATACATTTTAAAACAAGCATATATGTACAAGCATTCATTTATATACACAATATATATTACATAGTTCATGGGAAAACAATTAATACAAAAATATCTCCAGATGTGCTTAAAACTACTATTAAAAAAAGTTAAAATTGATGTAGCGACTATGTTCCCCGGGAGGCTGGGTCTGCAGTTTTGATCGTAGTATTGTGTTGCAATTGCTTAGCGGCCAGCCCTGGGGGTTGTAGGCCCGTGTTTGTATCTGGTTGAAAATGTCAAATAAAGGTTTTCAAAAAAAAAAAAAACAGTTAAAATTTATAATAGTTTCTGTTCTAAGGTTGTGGGGAAGGGGTTCAATTCAATTCATATGTAGTGTTCTTTTATTCTTCACTCTTGCAGCAGCCACCAGAAAACTTGCTACGCTAAAGATGACCCGCACACTGTTTAGTAATTGCAAATATAGTAGTGCTGGCCTCACCTGTAGGAAACCCGCTTCTCGTAATATGGGCAACAAGAATTTATTTCGTGCCTCCGCAAATTTGTCACAAAACATAATTAGGTGAAGAGTGTCTTGTGTCGAGAAGTTGTTGCAAGAACAAGGTGGAGAATCAGATGGCTTACCCCAATGTTGGTAGTTACCCAGAACAAGGTGAATGAGGTTAAATCTGAACCTTATCAGCAAAAAGCGATGGTATGGCTTTGTTACAATCTTAAGGTAGGGTTCTATGTGGGGCGAGGACTGCAGAGCATAAATGCTTCTTACTCCTAGTTTTTTAAGTTCTACCTCCTCCCTATCTGCCTCTGCCATGATTCGGAAATTCTGTTTAATCCATCCCAGATCCTCTTTCTTAATTCCCTCTGGGGTGGTAAACAGTTCCGGGCGTCCCAGCCTGACACACGCCGCTCTAACGTATGCCAGCCATGGGAAGCTATGTGCCTTGTCGAGGGCCAGACAATCTTTGAGGATGAGATGATTAAGAGTAATGTCCTCATTAAGCCATGTTTTTGCCCAACAAATCAACTGAACTACTTTAAGATAGTCTGAGATATATCCCATACCTAGTTCACAATGTACCGCCATGGTCGACGATGACTGAGGTACCGCCAGCAGTGATCTAAAAAACTTGTTTTCGACCAGTTGAATTTTGCCCACATGGCCATATCCCCATATCGATGCCCCATAAGAGGCAATCGCACAGCACTTAGCCTTATAAATTTTAAGCATGGGTTCCAAGGGTTTGGCTCCCAACCTTTTGGCAAAATTAAGAAGCGCTGTAGTGGATCTAGCCACTATGTTGCTTTTGTGCTTCTGCTGGGGACCCCAGTTACCTTTCTCATCGAATAAGACCCCCAAATACGTGAAAACTGGAACCCTTCAAACTTCCGCACCCAGACAACTAAAAGTTTTAACATTCCTGAGCTTCCTACGAGCCCCTGCAATCATAACATGAGACTTTTTACTGTTAATTTTAAGGTCTAGGGCTTCCATAAATTTTCCAAAGCTGTCCAGCAGCCTCTGTAAACCCAGACCTGTACGGGCAATGAGTACGGCGTCATCCGCGTACAGGAGGACCGGGATACGCGTTCCTCCTGCACTAGGGATGTCCGCACCGACCCCGGCCAGAGATTTTTCCAGGCCGTTTATGTAGATCGTGAAAAGAAGGGGAGCCAGGATGCAGCCTTGTCTGACTCCCCGTCTAGAACTAAATTGGTCTGTGCACCTATTGTCCTGTGTAACCCTAACAGCTGCTGTTAGGTCCTGATGGAGCGAGGCTAGAAAATAAACTAGGGGAGCATCTATGCCCATATCTAACAAGATACACCATAGTTTGGAATGATTCACCATATCGAAGGCTGATGATAAATCCATGAACCCAAGATATAGGCAGCCTTCTTTTGCCACCGTGTACTTGTTGATCAAGAGGTAAAGATTAAGACATTGGTCCATGGTGCCCCTGTGCTCCCTGAAACCGTACTGGAGATTCGAGAGAACCCCCCCGCCATTCAGCCAATCACCCAGTTTCTGAAGAATAACTCTTCCCATGATCTTGACGGAAGAATCTAACAGGGAGATTGGCCTGTAGCAGGCGGGGTCCCCACGGCTCCCCTTTTTGAAAATGGGCACAATAATTGAAGAACACCAGGATGGGGGAAAACCCACCAGTGCTGCGGCATTAAATACATTTGTTAGGATTTTTGCCCAGAAGTTAGGATACATAATGAAAAGGTCTGCAGGCACCCCATCAGGGCCTGGGGCCTTATTTTTAGAAGTAGCACGAATAGCCCTTTCTACTTCTTCTAGTTCGAATTTTATGGGGATCCTGGGACAGCTAATAGTAGGGAGTACGGATGTTGAGTCAGGCATGTCCTTGTCCCCATAAATGTTCTTAAAGTGCCGGAGCCAAACATCATCCGGAATTACGCAGTCCGTGTCTAGACTGTCGCTTTCCGAGAAGAATGGCTGATTTATTATGGCCCAGAACTTCCTGCTATCCCTTAATATATCGACAGCCTGTAAGCTATCCCATGCTTCCTCTTTGATTTTCTGTTTCCGCAGGGAGATTGCCAGTTTGTACTCCCTGCGGAGAGAGGAAACCAAAATTCTATCTCTTGGGCTCCTTTTAAGGGCCCCCAGGAGGGCCTCATGGGTTTTAGAGCAAGAGCTATTAAACCATCTATGGGCTTTCTTGTGGTGTGACCCTCTCCCCTTGTTTAGATTAACAGCTATTTGTTTACAAATGGCTGAGAAGGAGGTTATCGTTCCCTCACCCACAGCGTTGTCATCTAGGCAGATGCCCATATTGGACTCAGTCATGGCCGTCAGTTCTTCGAAAAAGGCCTCTGGGACTATTTTGTCCCACTTTATCCGTCTGCCTTGATCTTTTGTGGAAATGGCTCGTGGTGCTTCCCTTCCCGGGGCCCTGGTGGTAATCTTGGCACCCATGTCAAGTTCTAATACGAGAGGGTTGTGGTCACTAAGTGGTGATATCACTACGCTATAGGCTAATGTTATAGTCAGCAAAGGGGGCGACACAAAAATGTAATCAATAACAGAGTTAACCCCCCTCCCTGTAAAGGTAGGTGCATTCTCATTACCACTTTCCCTAACTGGTTCTAATAGGTTCCGATTGGAAAGCAATGCTTCCAAATCCTCCCCCTGTTTACCATGTTCAAAATGAGGTACCTTGCTATTTAGCTGCCCGTCTAAATCGTCCCCATAACAGTCCCATTTGCAAGGGTGTGTATTAAAATCCCCCATGAGGAAAATCTCTATCGAATAAGAGTGATTGACTTTGTATACTGACAAAAATTGTTCTAATATATTAAAATGTTCAAGACCATCCATAGCATAATACAAGTTTATCAAAAGGTATTTCTTGTTAGACAAGGACCATTCCAAAATGAGAAAGTTATCTGACTCAACATGACATTTTCTAAATGACCCAGTTAGATCTAAGGAGACAAGGAAAAGTAAACCGCCCTTAGCTCTCCCCATAGTCCCTCTAATCGTGGGAGTGGCAAAGCTTTGAAAACCATCAAGATTAAAGCTAGAGTCTGCATCCCAGGTTTCCTGCAACGCCAGAATATCGAAGTGTTTTATAAATTGCAGCCAAATGGGATCAGAGCTTTTAGATCTAATGCCTGCCACATTCCAAATTAAAAATTTGCATGGGACTAAGTATGAATCTGTGGGGGTAGTAGGACTGTTTCTCTCCCTCCCCTTACTTGCGGTTGCATGGCCCAGTCAGTCATTGCATTCCATCTGAGATAAGGGTGAGAACCTGTTGCTGAGCTGTATCTCTCCCCTAGGTTGCACATTTATCTGGGGGGCTGGAAGTAAGTTCATTGATTCAGTGTCCCCAACCCTGGTTGGCCTCTGAGCTATGGACCGCAGGGCAGTCATCCTAGCCTGGTATGTTAGATTGCTTGTATTGCTCGGTCTTGTGTGTTGTCGGGAATGTGGGGCTGCGTGTCTATATACGCCGGGTGGTGGATAAAAAAACCCAGGGGGAGGGGTCTAATGCCTTTATTTGCAAGCTCTGAACCATCCCAAAATAATCTTTCAGCACAATTCCTGTTCTTGAAATTCACCACCACGCAATCCCCGGGGATGTTCTTTGGTCGATGCCCCACCCATCGTACCCTCCTTACCATTGTAATTGCACTAGCTATATTAGCATCGCCTGAGCTAAACTGGTCGCACCACTGACTAGCTAGGTTCATCAAGTCAGCAGTGGTCTCCCAGACACCCCCCCCTTACCGGGAGAACTCCTGTGAAGATAGCCACCAAAGGTGCAGCATCCGGGGGCAACTCCAGGGTGTAACCAGGCTGACAGGGATGTCTACTATTGGCCTTATCCCGGGTATGGCATGCATTTTCCTCCATTATTGGGTTAGGTGACCCGCCCCTTGAGGTTGGCTTCCCTACTATATTCGTAGCCCCTACCCCACTAGGGACCCGACAGGGTGTGGGATTAGAATTATTAGTTGTAGACAAGTTGTTAGATGTAACATCAGGCTGGGTCGGGCCTCCCTTGTCCCCACTATGTTGTCTCAGCAGCTGATCAATCTTTTCGCATTTAGAGAGAAGCCCTGCTACGCAGGTATTAAGGGTGTCCACAATGTCCTTAGCTACAGATACCAATACAGGTTCCAAGCGCTCGATGAAAAGGTCCTCGATAAGTTTCCCAATTTGGCTCTTCAGGCGAGAGTCCAGTCTATTGGTATTTGCCAAGTCTTTGTTAGGCCTTCCCAAAGAGCTTAATGGTTTTCTCCTCTTATATGCCCTATGTGGGGTTGCGGTGGGCGTGGGGGATGTAGGTAAGTGGACAGTCGAGGCATCTGGGGGAGTTGGTTGTACAATAGGAGGTGGAATCGAATCCCGGTTGGTAATTACAACAGTTGGGACCAAAGGTATCTCCCTAATGTGGTCAGATCTCAGGGCTGGGTCAATCTCCTCTGCATTCAGGCCCAATTCTTTCTCAGCGTGTGCGATTTCTTTAGTCAAAGCCCCCACCGCTGAGGTTAAGTATGAAATAATTGATTCGGAATGTCTAGGGTGTTTCGCTTTCGACCCAGCATCATCTTTGGAACATACCTTTTTGCCTTTTGCCCATGTTTACTGCAGGAGGTTAGAGGGGGTGCCCAGCCCAGCCTCCTTCAGCCACTGACGGCCACAGAGGGCCCGCCCTCTGCCCGGGCTCCGCCCGGCGTCGCCCGCGCGCGTCCCGCAAGGCGGGAGGGACCCCCGGTTTTTAATCCCCTCCGTTCGTTTCCTGGTGGGCGTGTCACCGCCGAGGATGCTGGGGACTGTAGTTCTCTGCCGCGTGGTGGAGCGAGCGGCGGCCGTAGGGACCAGGAACCAGCCCAGCGTGTGTCCAGGTGAGCTGGCAAGTAGCCCAGTTGTCCGTCGAGACCCCCGCTCGACCGCAGGGACCTCCGGTTTTTAATCCCCTCCGTTCGTTTCCTGGTGGGCTTGTCACCGCCGAGGATGCTGGGGACTGTAGTTCTCTGCCGCGTGGTGGAGCGAGCGGCGGCCGTAGAGACCAGGAAACAGCACAGAGTGTGTCCAGGTGAGCTGGCAAGTAGCCCAGTTGTCCGTCGAGACCCCCGCTTGACCGCAGGGAACTCCGGTTTTTAATCCCCTCCGTTCGTTTCCTGGTGGGCGTGTCACCGCCGAGGATGCTAGGGACTGTAGTTCTCTGCCGCGTGGTGGAGCGAGCGGCGGCCGTAGAGACCAGGAACCAGCCCAGCGTTTGTCCAGGTGAGCTGGCAAGTAGCCCAGTTGTCCGTCGAGACCCCCGCTCGACCGCAGGGACCTCCGGTTTTTAATCCCCTCCGTTCGTTTCCTGGTGGGCGTGTCACCGCCGAGGATGCTGGGGATTGTAGTTCTCTGCCGCGTGGTGGAGCGAGCGGCGGCCGTAGAGACCAGGAACCAGCCCAGCGTGTGTCCAGGTGAGCTGGCAAGTAGCCCAGTTGTCCGTCGAGACCCCCGCTCGACCGCAGGGACCTCCGGTTTTTAATCCCCTCCGTTCGTTTCCTGGTGGGCGTGTCACCGCCGAGGATGCTGGGGACTGTAGTTCTCTGCCGCGTGGTGGAGCAAGCGGCGGCCGTAGAGACCAGGAACCAGCCCAGCGTGTGTCCAGGTGAGCTGGCAAGTAGCCCAGTTGTCCGTCGAGACCCCCGCTCGACCGCAGGGACCTCCGGTTTTTAATCCCCTCCGTTCGTTTCCTGGTGGGCGTGTCACCGCCGAGGATGCTGAGGACTGTAGTTCTCTGCCGCGTGGTGGAGCGAGCGGTGGCCGTAGAGACCAGGAACCAGCCCAGCGTGTGTCCAGGTGAGCTGGCAAGTAGCCCAGTTGTCCGTCGAGACCCCCGCTCGACCGCAGGGACCTCCGGTTTTTAATCCCCTCCGTTCGTTTCCTGGTGGGCGTGTCACCGCCGAGGATGCTGGGGACTGTAGTTCTCTGCCGCGTGGTGGAGCGAGCGGCGGCCGTAGAGACCAGGAACCAGCCCAGCGTGTGTCCAGGTGAGCTGGCAAGTAGCCCAGTTGTCTGTCGAGACCCCCGCTCGACCGCAGGGACCTCCGGTTTTTAACCGTTTGTTTCCTGGTGGGCGTGTCACCGCCGAGGATGCTGGGGACTGTAGTTCTCTGCCGCGTGGTGGAGCGAGCGGCGGCCGTAGAGACCAGGAACCAGCCCAGCGTGTGTCTAGGTGAGCTGGCAAGTAGCCCAGTTGTCCGTCGAGACCCCCGCTCGACCGCAGGGACCTCTGGTTTTTAATCCCTTCCGTTCGTTTCCTGGTGGGCGTGTCACCGCCGAGGATGCTGGGGATTGTAGTTCTGTGCCGCGTGGTGGAGCGAGCGGCGGCCGTAGAGACCAGGAACCAGCCCAGCGTGTGTCCAGGTGAGCTGGCAAGTAGCCCAGTTGTCCGTCGAGACCCCCGCTCGACCGCAGGGACCTCCGGTTTTTAATCCCCTCCGTTCGTTTCCTGGTGGGCGTGTCACCACCGAGGATGCTGGGGACTGTAGTTCTCTGCCGCGTGGTGGAGCAAGCGGCGGCCGTAGAGACCAGGAACCAGCCCAGCGTGTGTCCTGGTGAGCTGGCAAGTAGCCCAGTTGTCCGTCGAGACCCCCGCTCGACCGCAGGGACCTCCGGTTTTTAATCCCCTCCGTTCGTTTCCTGGTGGGCGTGTCACCGCCGAGGATGCTGAGGACTGTAGTTCTCTGCCGCGTGGTGGAGCGAGCGGCGGCCGTAGAGACCAGGAACCAGCCCAGCGTGTGTCCAGGTGAGCTGGCAAGTAGCCCAGTTGTCCGTCGAGACCCCCGCTCGACCGCAGGGACCTCCAGTTTTTAATCCCGTCCGTTCGTTTCCTGGTGGGCGTGTCACCGCCGAGGATGCTGGGGACTGTAGTTCTCTCCCGCGTGGTGGAGCGAGCGGCGGCCGTAGAGACCAGGAACCAGCCCAGCGTGTGTCCAGGTGAGCTGGCAAGTAGCCCAGTTGTCTGTCGAGACCCCCGCTCGACCGCAGGGACCTCCGGTTTTTAACCGTTCGTTTCCTGGTGGGCGTGTCACCGCCGAGGATGCTGGGGACTGTAGTTCTCTGCCGCGTGGTGGAGCGAGCGGCGGCCGTAGAGACCAGGAACCAGCCGAGCGTGTGTCCAGGTGAGCTGGCAAGTAGCCCAGTTGTCCGTCGAGTAAATTGGGATAAGTTGGCCGTGTGCAAGCAAAAGAAAGATGAAAGTGTCTCGGATTTTTTCACTCGCTTTGAAGAAATGTTTATAGACCACAGCGGTCAGGACTTGATTGTAGAGGGTGGTCAGCGACTGTTTGTGGACAAGTTTGTATATAATTTGCTCCCCGAATTGTCGAATAAATTAAAGAGTTCTGAAAGTGCATGGGCTGTTTCTTCTCCTGCTAAAATATTGGCTGCTGCACAGTACTATGAGAATAGGGATAAGGAAGAGAAAGAGAAGCAAGAGAAGAAAAATAAAGATTTAAAAACTAAAGTTCTTTTACAGCAGGCGTATCCGCCTCGCTCGAATCAGCATCAGCAGAACTCTCAGTTTCAGCAGCCTCCACAGTTTCAGAGACTGTTACAAAAACCTGAGTATTTTACACCGCGACCTTCATTAGGTCCTAATCAATGTGCATACTGTAGGGAAGAGGGACATTTCAAGAATAGTTGTCCGGTCTTATTACAGCGTAATAATGGGATGTCTGCTTCCCGAGGTCGTGGTTATTTTCAGACAGGATCTAGAGGCAGAGGACGAGGTGCGTCCTCTCAGGAGCAGCGTTCCCTTGTCCCATCTACTTCGAATTACTTTGACCAGCAGACAGTTCCGTCTGCGCAGTATTACATTGATGATTACTACGTTGAAGAGAGGGCTGACAATTTTCAGACTGAATAAGACAGCCATGGACGAAGTGAGGGAGTTGTGTCGATTCCAGTAGATCAAAATGGGCCGTATGTCACTGTCAATGCAATGGGTGTTTCAGAACCGTTTCTTTTGGATACTGGTGCGATGAGAAGTTCTATCATTCATTCTAAACTCCCTGGGGCACCTTTGCCTGGCTTAATAAATACTTCTATGGGATTTTCTGGCGCTCCAGTCTGTAATGTAATGTAATGTAATGTAAATTGATAGTTGTATAGCGCACTACTCACCCGCAAGGGTCTCAAGGCGCTTGTATGAATACCGCTGTGGAACCCATCCTGGCTTTCCCTGTGAGGCGTCCACTCCTGGGCACCCCCAAGGTGGCGGCCAGGCATCCCTAGCGTTGTGGGGGCCGTTGTGGAGATTAAGCAAGCTATTGCCCAGAGTTGCAGAGTGGGACTCCATGATTGGAATAGGCACCGAGGCGAGAATTATCAGGTCCGTGGAATTTTGAGCCAAAGACCCGCCGAGGTGGCGAATTGAACCCTGGTCCCGGGCTAGACCTCTGCATCAGGGTCTGCCACTCTAACCATTGAGCCACACTTCTCCACCATTGAGCCACACTTCTCCATCCGCAATCCGGTTTCTTGCCCCTTGCCTGTTTCGATTGGTCCTTATGACGTGGAAGCTCCGCTTATTTTGACAACTGGTTGTGGTGAGAATTTACTGGGCTTGGATCTGTTGAAAAGACTGCATGCGACATTGTATTGTTCCCCTTCTGGTGTGCATCTCACGTTGGGTAAGAGATTTCTGTCCCCCATGTATTTATCTCGGGACAAGTTTCCACCTGAGTTACTTTCTCTCCCAGAAAGACTTTGGGCCACGGGCCTGAATTACGTGGGTCGTCTTGAGATCCCACCGTATGTTGTTACAGTCAAAGATAATGCTAGAATGCCACGCATTCCTCAATATCGTATTTCTAGTGATGGAGAGAGAGCATTATTGGCTATTGTTGAAGAATTCATTCAGAAAGGTGTGGTCGAAGAGACTAGAGGCAATATTTGGAACAGCCCTGTTCTTCTGATCCTTAAGAGGACGGATCCTTCACAGCCTCCTCTCTGTAGATTTGTTATTGACTTAAGGGAAGTCAACAAAATAGTGGTACCACAGTTCCCTGTTGTTCCGGACATTACAGCCTTATTGACGATGATTCCTGCTTCGACGGCTTGGTTCTCGGTGATCGATCTTAAGAATGCTTTCTTTAGCATTCCCATTGCTGAGGAAAGTAGGGATATCTTTGGTTTCTCTTTGGGTGGCCGAAGCTTCAGATTTAAGAGAGCTCCTCAAGGCTATTGTGAAAGTCCTTCTATTTACATTAAAGCTCTTAAATGTCAACTTGATACTTTTTCTTTACCTCCAGGTGCTATGCTTGTTCAGTATGGGGATGATTTGCTGGTGGCTGCTGATACGGAAGATGTGTGCAAGAACTTGACTGTTGCATTGTTGCATCATTTGGCTGTTCTGAATCACAAAGTATCGCCCTCCAAGTTGCAATATGTCCGACAAGAAGTGACCTATTTAGGTCATCTCTTGTCGAAGGAGGGAGGCAATTGACCCCAGAACATATTCATGCTATTTCACAGATGTCTGTACCACCACACAGAGAGAAGTGCGTGCCCTTTTGGGTATTACTTCCTACTGTAGACAATGGATTCCCGATTTTTCACTGTTGGTGAAACCATTGGTGGCATTAACGTTGAAAGATACGCCCCATCCACTCCCTTGGACGGATGAATGCCAGAAAAATGTTGTTGATCTACGTACTGCCCTGTGTTCCGCTCCAGTGTTGGGTACCCCAGATTATAGTAAGACCTTTACATTGTTCGTTCATGAGAGAGAAGGTTGCGCGTTGTCAGTCTTGACACAGCAATTCGGATATAAGCAAAGGCCATGTGCCTATTTCTCCACTACATTAGACCCAGTAGCTAAAGCTTTGCCCAGTTGCCTTAGAGCTACAGCAGCTGCCACAATTTCTATTAGACAGTCTGCTGGATTAGTATTAGATAACACACTCATTGTTATGGTTCCACATGCAGTGGATACCTTGTTAAATTGAACTAAGACGCAGCATCTCACGAGTGCTCGTTTGTCTGGTTACGAGCTGACACTTCTAGCGGGTCATATACATATCAAAGATATAACACGTTAAATCCAGCTACATTGTTGCCACTCCCAGATGAGAAAGACGATCTGGAAAAGCATGATTGTTTTCTTCGAACAGAAGAAGAAACGAAGGGGAGGATTGATTTAAAGGACACTCCGCTCAAGGACCCGGACGGGATCCTATGGGTGGACGGTTCTTGTTTTAAGCTTTCAAATGGAGAAACCACTTCTGCCTATGCTCTCACCACCTTATGCACTATTGTTGAGACGGCACGTATTGGACATAATTTAGCCCAAGCAGCTGAATTAATAGCTTTGACTAGAGCATGTGTACTGTCGAAGGGAAAGAGAGTGAATGTGCATACAGTCAGTACGCGTTCGGTGTTACGCATAGTTTCGGAAAGTTGTGGAGGGAGAGAGGATTCTTCACCTCCCACGGGACAAAGATTCAGCATGGTCAGTTATTAACTGATCTCCTTGAGTCACTTACTTTACCAGCACAGATAGCGATCATAAAGTGCAGCGCACATAAGAAAATCACAGATGATGTGGGTCGTGGAAATGCGTTTGCAGACGAGGTGGCGAAAACTACAGCTAGAAACACCACTAGTCGAATGTATGTGGCGGGCCCTGCAAATTGGGTGAAGTAAATTGGAATGTGTGAAGACACGATTGAAAGTGTGAGAACAATTCAGGGAGAAGCCACTGAGAAAGAATTGAGTATGTGGAAAGAGAGGACAGGAATGTTAGATCCAACGGGTTGTTGGACAGAGTTGTCGGAACATCAGCGATGGTTATTACCGGACGCTTATGTGTTGCCGGTTGTGACTATGGCTCATGGCCCAGCTCACATTAGTGTGAAAGGTATATGCAAGCTTCAAGGCGCCGGTATGGCAGAATGAAGGAATTCCGAAATGTGCAGAAAATGTGGTTAAACATTGCATTGTTTGTTTAATGCATAATCCAGGAAAGGGAACCCCAACTCCGGCAGGTCATTTTGCTCCCCCGTCATATCCCTTTGAGGTGTTGCAGATCGATTACATTCATATGAATCGCTGCAACAATCTCAAGTATGTTCTGGTGGTGGTATGTGCCTTTTTCCCGCTGGATAGAGTCCTACCCCTTTAAAGATAACACTGCTTTATCAACTGCCAAAGTGCTGATTAAGGAATTTTTCCCTAGGTTTGGTTTGCCGTGCATTGTCTGGAGTGACAATGGAAGTGAATTCGTAGGCCAGATAATGCAGAAAGTATGTTCTGGTCTTGGAATCAGACAAAAATTTCATGCGGCAAACCATCCACAGTCAGTGGGTTTGGTTGAGTGTTACAATGGTACGCTCAAGCTTAAGCTGGCGAAGATTCAAGCTAGTACAGGTCTTGCTTGGCCTGATGCCTTGTCCCTAGCTCTTTTGTCAACCAGAACTACTGTGTACTCTCGTATGGGACTTAGCCCATATGAAGTAGTATTTGGACGTCCAGCTAATGTTTGGGGTGTCCCCCATCCAAAAAGATACTCAGACATACCATATCCTCTGCTGATCGACTATTTACATGATTTGACTACTAAATTAAGTGTTATTCGTCAACAGGTAAAGAGTGTTCTGCCAGAGGCCTCCACAGATCCAGGTCACACCATCTTGCCCGGTGACTGGGTCTGTGTGAAGAATTTTCAACAGAATAAGAATTTGGAGCCTCGGTGGTCCACGCCTACGCAAGTGTTGCTTGTTACTCGCACGGCTGTCAAGGTGGTGGGAAAACGCAGATGGATACATGGAGTGCACTGTAAAAAGGTGCCACTTCCATTACTCTTTGACCAGTGGATTCGCAGTGGTGTAAGAGAATCGGACACTGCAGCAGTTCCTTGTTTTGTCCCGTTCAGTGATGCTCAGATTTATGGGACTCAGTCTGAAAAAGCGGATGACGATATTCTTCAAGCTGCTGTGCCTGTGCATCGTCGAATAGACACCACCAACCCAGAAATACTGTTTAAATATCAGACCGTGCCGAGCAAAACACGCTACAATTTAAGACCAAGACCTAATGAACTGAACTCTTGAACCTTTTTTATTAACGAAAGACATTCGTTTGTCATCTTTTTGCCTTTTTGTGTAACATTAGTATTAGATGTGCCATCTGTCTCCGTCGCAGGGTCACGGTAGGAGACTCAGACTGTAACCTGATTCTGTTCTTTAGTAAGCGGCTAGTGCCTCAGGTATACAGAAGTGATTAGCGGAGTGATTGAGGAAGAGTGCCGTGAGCGACATGCCGTGAGCGACATTTTTTTTTTAGATAAAGATGGATGTACAATAATTGTAGATAGGGAAAATAGGAAGCAGGAAATGAGATCAAAGTATTGTAAATTGTTACGTAGCCGATTTGGCATAGCTTTGTGTGTTCTTATGTTTTTGTGTATTTTATTAGCCTGCACAGGATGGATTGTCCACATTTTGCAATCAAGAAATGTTGCTAATACTACGACTTCTTTGCCTTCTCGACTTTCTGTCTTTTCACACAAAATGCATACTTTACCCCCACATGAACAGATAAGGAGAGCCGAGTATATGAACAATACGTTTATTCAGTTGTTGCACCAACATCAGTTGGCCATTAATATGACTGACTGTTGGGTGTGCGGACTTATGCCACATAATACACAAAAGGGAATGCCATATCTGGTTCTTCCTTTCTCTACGAAGGTTCAGCTTGGGCTTATTTGACAATGTTTTCGGCCGCATACCACAACAGACTTAGAAGCCCTGTAAGAACTCCTGGGAATGGATTAGATTTTAGCCATAGCTCTTTGATAAAAAGCATAGTGGTAATGGCCAAGATTGTAGAGAAGAGTAAGATTCCATTGGATGAAAAGAAAGCTTATAATGGATGGAATGTTACCCACTATGTCTCCATTCTCAGCGACAAAACTAGAAAAGGCGAGTCTTCCCCAGTGTGGACTGTGCCCCATAAAGGAAATCTTTGTCTCCAGATTAACAGCAAGAAAATTGATGATATCCAGAAATGTACATATACATATGTACTTTCATCTCTTGATTTCCCTCCGCTAGTTCCGTCTCAAGGAACATATTTTGATTGTAACAATCGAGCTTATACTTGGTTACCTTCTAACTTTTCTGGAACTTGCTACATAGCTTTCCTCCTTCCCCCTACATATACGGCTTCGTCAGACCATCACAGAGTTAGACATAGCAGAGGCGTATTCGATGCCAAAGACATGGCAGAGCAAGAGGGAGGAGATTTCCTTAAGGGATTCCTTCCCTTTTGGGGTCCAATGGTTTACAGCAGACACATTAGGCAATTGGTTTGAGTGGTTGAGACCACTATTAATGTTACTGCAGGTGCGATAGGTAACATTACGGCAGAGCTTCAAGCTGACCGTCTTATGACGCTTCAGAACCGAATTGCGCTAGACGTGATTCTAGCAGATCGAGGAGGTGTCTGTAGATTGATTGGATCTAGTTGCTGCATTTATATTCCAGATGACGCTCCAACAGTATACCAGGCCATTTCTAAATTGCACACAGTCTCCGAGTCGATACATCAGGACGAAGGAGATTGGCCTTTTATGGGATGGTTTTGGGGAATATTGTCAACTTGGGGATGGAAGATTTTGACATTCCTTGGAGCAATTTTAGCTGTCATATTCTCTTGTTGTTTATGTGTTCAGTGTGGTCCTGCAGTTTGTGGCCTGTTGGCTACTTTATGCGTTCCACGATCTGCCGCTCAGAAAATAGAGAATATTAGAATGATGGTGCAGCAACAGCTTGAAGATCTCATGAACATCAGTGTTGACTCTGACTCAGATTAGCATGAGTCGGTTTGTTTTTGCCTGAGTAATGGCAAAAGGAGGGTCTGAGGTTCTGAAAATTACGAATTTGTTCGTGCGCAGCCTCCATTTTGAGATCGCCGCCATTTTGTGTTGCCCTCACTCAGGCAGCTTGGCGAACGCAATGTTTTTTCTTTTCTGCTTTGCGTGTCAGGTGGCTTCCTCGCCTATGTTTACTAACGAGTGTCAGGGTCTGGCCGAATACACTAATTCCTGTCTGAGCTGATTAATCCCCGTCCGGACTACATGTCATTTCACACCATTGTTTCCTTCAAGTTATCTTATCTGCTGCCCTTCGCTATATTTCTCATGCATTCTCCTGTTTCTCGACTGTCCTTCTACACACACAGCTGTGTTTTCTCTGCTAGTAAACCGAATTGTGTGGATTCACTTGTAATTTGCTTAAGGGGTCGAATGACAAACAGAACCGGGAACTTGAGTTGCTTAGGTCTTAAAACATTGTCTATAACATTTGCCTTTAGCTCATGCTCGTGTTTGATTGCATTTTGCATTGTTTTGTTTCGTATATAAGCCTGTGTGCCACAGAGTTAATTGGCAGTCTCTTTTGAACCTCGTTATACTGACGACTTCTAAGACCACTGTACTAGCTGCAGCTAATAAATACCATATTCTACGCCAGACGAAGAGTCTGTGTCTCTGTTTTGACAAGGCAGGTGAATCCCGGGGATTTCAGGCGTACCCTGCTTCGCCGGGCCTTAAGGCTGCGGTTCTCCAGTAAGTAAATATTTATTTGTATTTATTGGTATTGATAATTTATTTATTGTTAATTAATTATTAATTGGTAATTAATTGTTATTAATTTGTATTTATTGTTTATTAATTGCTTAATTGATAATTATGTTAATTTTATTAATTTATTATATGTTGCGGGTTGTGGGTTTATAGGGTAATAGGGAGGGAAGTAATGTAATTGTATTTAATTAATTATTACAATTATTTTTGTGTATTGATAATTTACTGTTAATTATTAATTGGTATATTTTGTTATTATTTATTAATTTTGGATATATTATGACTTGGTAATTAATTTTTATTAACCAATATTTATTTGTATTTATAATTAATTACTTATTAAACATTATGTAAATGGTAATTAATTTTAATACATTTTTTATTGGTATTGATAAATAATTTATTTTTATTAAAATATTAAATCATTACTTTCCCTACTGTTGCACTCGCTGGAGTGGGAATAGTAATTTTTACCCTCCTGCTATCCAACTCTTTCCCTACTGTTGCACTCTCTGGAGTGGGAATAGTAATTTTTACCCCTATGCTACCGAACGCTTTCCCTATTGTTGAACTCTCTGGAGTGGGAATAGTCATTTTTACCCCTACACTATCCAACGCTTTCCCTATTATAGCACTCACTGGAGTGGAAATAGTAATTTTACCCCTACGCTATCCAATGCTTTCCCTACTGTTGCACTCACTGGAGTGGGAATAGTAATTTTACACCTACGCTATCCAATGCTTACCCTACTGTTGCACTCACTGGAGTGGGAATAGTAATTTTTACCCCTACTCTATCCAACACTTTCCCTACTGTAGCACTCACTGGAGTGGGAATAGTAATTTTTACCCCTACGCTATCCAACGCTTTCCCTACTGTTGCACTCACTGGTGTGGGAATAGTAATTTTTGCCCCTATGCTATCCACCGTTTTCCCTACTGTTGCACTCACTGGAGTGGGAATAGTAATTTTTACCCCTACGCTATCCAACGCTTTCCCTACTGTTGCACTCACTGGAGGGGGAATAGTTATTTTTACCCCTACCCTATCCAACGCTTTCCCTACTGTTGCACTCTCTGGAGTGGGAATAGTAATTTTTAGCCCTAGGCTATGCAACACCTTCCCTACTGTTGCACTCACTGGAGTGGGAATAGTAATGTTTACCCTCCCGCTATCCAACACTGTCCCTACTGTTGCACTCACTGGAGTGGGAATAGTAAATTGTACCCTCCCGCTATCCTACGCTAAAAATATTGAATATTTTTTATTAATATTACGTTAATATATATATATATATATATGTATTGAAAAAAATTTAAATACTTTTAAGGTTATTTAAGTATTTTTAAGTATGTTTTAGTTCATTATATTTAATATTTCATTCATTTTAAATTACTTTTAAGACATTTTAAAAAATTCAATATATTTTTTACAACGATATTTTGGATTCGATGTTTTTGTACATACCTGTTTGTAGATAGGAGCTTGATCTTTGGCAGCCGATATTACTTCCTAGATATTTTGTCAGGTCGATATTTTCCTCCTCGATATTCTGTCAGTGATCCAGAAAAATTAAAGCACGAGGAGAAATGTTTTAATTTCTCTTTGTTGCGCCTCCCGAACGCCACCCCTGGGGTGGCGTTAGATTCTAACGCATTCCCAGGTTTACAATGCCTCATAAATCTGGGAATGTGTCAGGTTCCATGGGTGATTGTGTGAGAACACCCACAGCAACACCCATGGAACGCCCCATTCATGCAGTTTTCTGCGTGAAAGGGGCACATATTTATAAGGCCATGAAAAGCCACGTAAAGTGGCTTTACGTGGTCTTATAAATATGCGGTAGCACATTGCGCCACTTGAATGTCAAAAAAGTGATGTTCCGGGGCCGCAAAAGTGCTGATAAGATCTCATAAATGAGGCCCTTAGTATCTTAAATCCACATGCATTACAGCCGGTGTTGGAACTCCTGAACACCTCCCTCTGTGAAGGGCTGCTGCCCCAGGCCTGGAAGCATGCCATGGTCCTCCCTTTTCTGAAAAAGCCTCACCTGGACTCTGCAAATCTGTCCAATTTCAGACCCATCTCATTACTCTCTATATTCTCCAAAATTCTCGCGAAACAGCCCACCTTAGAGTCCGGTTTCCAAGCAGGGTTCAGTACTGAAACTACCCTCTTGGGAGTCACCGAACACCTAGGACAACTTGGATATTCTGGCGTCACAGCCGCGCTGATCCTATTGGATGTGAGCGCTGCGTTCAACACTGTGTCCCATGCTATTATTTTAGACAGACTGATTCTACTGGGCATCCAGGGGTCAACTCTATCATGGCTCTCCTCCTTCCTGTCAAACTGCACGTTCCCAGGTCTTTTTAAATAACTTAGCGTCGAAAGCTCTATACCTGTTCGTGGGCGTTCCCCAGGGCTCTACCCTCGGCCCGTTACATTTAACATCTACGTCTGCCTGCTGGTCCTGGCCTGACTTCATTTTTGCTGGCCTTAGGACTCTGCACACTTTACCATTTCTAACCAGTGATAAAGTACATGTTCTCTCCTGGCCGGACCTGATGGAAAGCTGTGGGTTAAATCTGTTCTCCTACACGGACGACACCCAGATTATTTTCTCTCTGTCATCAGGACAAGCAGTCAACTCAAGAGATCTTAACTCGTGCCTCAGCCTTGTCGCCACTTAGATGAACACCAACTCCTGGGAACTATATGTCGACAAGACTGGGGTGATGATAATGGGCAAGAACCACTGACTTTAGGGAACTCATCACTGGCCAGCCATGTTGGGAACTCCACCTATCCCCACCAGTAAAGTAAAGAACCTTGGTTTCTTGCTGGACTCCACTCTATGTATGAAGCCTCAAGTTACCAAAGTGGCCTCTATGTGCTTTGCAGCCTTGAAGTGGCTTAAGAAGATACTGTAGTTTCTTGCAATCTCTGCTCAAACAACTGTCGTCCAGGCTTGATGCTCTCTAGGTTAGACTATGGCAACGTTCTATACCTGGGGGCTGATAAGGCGTCCCTAAGACGCTTACGGGTGGTTCAGAATTCTGCAGCTCCAGCAACTTCATAGGCTTCCAGTGACCAAGCGCATCAATTTTATAGCACTATGTTATATGCATTAGATCCACTCCCGCTCAGGACCTCTGTACTTGCAAAAAGAGGCACGCCTATACTATCCAGCTCGCACCTTGTGATCCAGTAGTGGCTTCCTTTTTTCTGTCCAGGGGGTTAGGTATGCTTGCATGGGGGGGGGGGGTCTCTTTCTCTTTTCTTGGCCCCAGACTATGGAACGCTCCTCCAGCCTCTTTGAGATACTGTACCACCCTTGTTTTCACAAGGAACTAAAGACTTGTCTGTTTGAGCTCCTATTAGATTTACCAGTTCTCGAAGCGCTGGGAATCCCTGTTAGGGTAGCCATGCACTATACAAGAACTCAATAACAATCCCAGTGGGGCACATTTGTTACTTTTGGGGTAGTGCGATGAAAACCTTGATCACAAGTAGAGGTTTGCGAAGGTTGTGTAATTGGTGCTTGTGTAGCTTCGCAAGATATGGGAAAATTAAGTGAAATTACGCATAATAAAAAAAAAATGAAAACCGGCATTTGGCCACTATATTTTAGTATGACATATGTTTTCATGTCCATCTTCAAAGAAAGGACGCATTTCATGCTGCAAATATTTGGCCAAAAATCACAAGCAACTGCTTGCGTTCTACTCATTTGTGTTGATCATCTGCGATTGGGCTAAACATTTGCGGCGCATGGCATGTAACTGCATAATGTGGATTAGCAGCACAATTTCTGGAATTTCAAGTTGCAATGTAATATCAAATTACTGAAATTAAGTGAGATTATTCTGGCCCAAGGGAAATTTCACAGGGGCCTAATCAAAAGTTGAAATACTTCTTAACAGCAGTATTAGGCAGCACAGATTTCCTGTGACAATCATTAAACATTGTCATGCCCAAGCATTGGCACAGTTACAGCCCAGGTAGTACAATCAAAAGATACACCATGTATACATGTATTGAATACAATCATAAATGTCGGGGCGGGGATGGAGATATTGGCAGGTCTAAGGGATAAACAGAATTTTCTTTTTCTGTCCATGTAGCAAGAGGTCAGGATAACAGCATATAAAATGAGGCAGGCCTACTGGCTGGTGCAAACAAGATGCACAGGAACAGAGATGAAAGGGGTCTGTCCCAATAAATTTAACAGTTTTCTAGAGCACATGCTGGTTAGATGAGGACAGTGGAAAAAGTTATGTGTTTCTTAGAAGGGTGGGAGCTACAGGAAAATCCATTAAGAGAACTGCAGTTCAGTTTCAGTTCCTACTTCTATGCAGGGTAAGGCGGTCAGTGATGAAGACACATTTTCCAACAATAACCTATTCTCAGTCATACTCCATGAAATTCTGCAACTGACAAAAATAGAGGAGACTGATTTTGCCTTGGCATAGCTACACATTTTACTTAGATTTTTGGAATATACAAGAGGGTTAGATTGATGCAGCACAACTTTGAAGAGGTGAGGCGGGTGACAGAGAAGACAGAGATGAGAGGTAGAGGGCACTTTATGTTGCTGGGGCAGGCAACCCGAACAGACACCACAGCGCCCACAATGCTGACTATGAGGAGCTTAAATAGGGCCCGGGAAAAGCAGTAGCAAATGACACCCAAGGAATGAATCATGAGATGGGCTCCAGGTCAAAGGTGACATGAGGCAGATAACTGCCAGAGTTCCCCAAGGTCCCTTAGGAGTATGAGCTAAGGATGGCTTATTCCAAGAAATGGCGCCCCTCATTTAGCCCCGTGGCGGCTACAACTTTAAATATATGGTGGGCTGCAACGCTGCCAAACTCACCATATTTACTGCTCCCCCGGTGCGGTTCTCTCCCAATGTCGGCGTCCTCGAGCAGGAAAAGGAAGGACTTCATTCCTGCTCAGAGGAATACCAACAACCAATCCTGGAGATGCTCTCAGCATGAAAGCCGCTCCAGGATTGGTGGGAGCAGGCTAACCCAGCGCTCATTTTGAGGCTGGGGGACTGTGCTAGTAATCCCATGGCTGTTTCAGAGCCATGGGATTGCTGGTTGTGCACTGCACATGTCGGGCTGGTCGTAGAAAACCAGCTGGCCAGCTCAAGACGCGCCCTGCAGGGGCACCTGTAATCCCGCATTCACAGGATTCATCCCCGCCCACTGCACTCACACCGTGCTTGTAAGTAAAATGGCATTGACGTATCATTTCACTTATTTGTGTGTGCCTGCTGCACTCGCAGCAGGCAGGGCGACGCTCCTCCGCCCTCGAGGAGGAGCCGCCCCAGAGCCCCTGAACTAATTTCTCTCCCTTCCCTCAGAGATCGTGTGGTGGGAGAGCCTGGTGTGACTGTGCAAAGAAGAAAGGCACATACAGGTAGTTTCATCAAGCATTTTTGCGAGCGCAAATGGTGCGAATCGCAAAATTCTGCAGTTTGCGCCTGCAAAAATGGCATTTGAGATTCATCAATGGTTCATGAACTCGCAATTTGACAATTTGCAAATAATTGCGAATTATCAAATTGCGATCGCATTTAAGGAATCTCAATTTGAGATTCCTTAAATGCTATTCATGAACCTTTTAAAATTTGCGAATTCGCAATTTCTGGCCGCTATTTACCGTGAAGTCTGACTTCGTGGTAAATAGCGAAAACTTAGAAAAATGCACTTTAGTGCATTTTTCTAAGTGGTATGTTACACACACACATGTCCTTTGGACATGTGTGTGCGCAACATCAGGCTACATTTCCATTTCAGGGGTGCTACAGGGTGTCCTTTGGACACCCCTGGCACCCTTGAAATCGCATTCTTAGTTGCGATTAGCAAATTGCTAATCGCAAATAAGGATTGACTTCCCATTCATTCCTATGGGCCTTTAGGCCCGTAGGAATGAATGGGGAGTTATTCCTTATTTGCGATTAGCAATTTGCTAATCGCAAATAAGGAGGCTGTAGGAATCGCAATTTATTTTGCAATTTCTACATGAATCCTGATTTGCGAGTCCTTAATAGCGATTCCTTAATAATCGCTATTAAGGACTGGAAAATCGGGACATTGATGAATCTGGGTGTATGGCCCTGCACACTGAGTCAGCCAAAGATGAGTGGCACACCTTCCATCTCTGAAGCCTGCACATCAAGAGACTGTAATACGGAAATGCTACAGCTCCCTCATTACTTCTTTACAGCTACTAACACTTTTTATCTGATTAAAAAGGGGTAAAATCATGCCAAGATGCTTTAACCAAAGAAGCCGAAAATACTGATCTGCAGCAAAAGGCTAACGATGCTGCCAGGATAATCCTAGCTGGAGCGAAAAAGCCCCGTGAGAACAAACATAACGACTTTCATTTCATTTAAGTGTCTGGAATGGAATTTCTATTTGGTCTCTTTCGCAGAATATCTTTTTTTTCCAATTCCGAGCAGTGGTAGTTCCTATAAAAACGTTTCCTATGATATTGCTGGCTGGTGGTCATTTGCACACCGTTCTTGTTCAGTAAAGAGGAAGCGAGATTTGATTTCTTGGTAGTTAATACTGTGATGGGAAAGTTGCCCAACAAGGTTTTCAAAAACAGGAAATGTGAGATCTCAACAATGGTATAACTAATGGGAGCCTTAACCATAAAAATACTTTCCAAAGTAAAGTCACTGCTTCAAATGTGTGATTTCGCGTGAATTTGTTTTTAGACTGTTCATGCCCTGAGATACCTAAGATTCTGTAGGATTCTCACCATACCCTAGGAGGGGATGGATCTTTGCTGGTCGCTGTTGAGAGCTGCACCCAGTCAGATTTCTATGTGTTCTCAATAAACAGGAAAGGGCCTTATTAATGAAGGCATGCGTCACTTTTATGCTGCCGTTGCATCCCTTTTTGTGACGCTGCAGCGGCATAAATAATGCACCACCGTGCGCCATATTTACGAAGTGACGCATCTAGGCAGAGACGTCACTTTGTAAAGCCCTGCGCTACATTATACCTGCATCAGTATAATGTATGCAGGGTGGGCGTTCCCCCGCAAAAAAGGCTCGTAAAAGTGTCACAGTGAAATCTATGAGATTTCACAGCGCCACTTTTAGGATGCCACTTGTGGCAAAATTAAGCCGGCTTTAAGCAGGCGTAGGGGTAATGCAGGCCCTTCCTTTCACATGGGGCTTGTCCCATGTGAAAGGACACATTGCTGCAATTGCGTCTGTTTTCAGACATACCACAGCAATGCGCTATTTTTGCACTTACAGGCACGTCAGGAATACTGACGTATCTGTAACTCCTGGCGACATGGAGCGCCGTAGAATAAATAAGGTGCATCCATCGTGTCGCAAGGAGGGTGCACTGAAAAATGTTTCATCGCTGCGTGAAAGCAGCGATGCAACACTTTTTTTATAAATGAGTCCCGAAAGTATCTTATCACTCTAATCCACTGAGTGCAATTTAACTCACCAATAGTCATTATAGAAATTGGTAATGCCCAAATGGATTCAGCCGTTGAAGAATGTCAAGTATGTACCCTTATCCAATGCTTTCCCTTTACCATTAATGATTATGAAATGAAAATGCGTAGTTCAGGAAGGTTTGTTGAGAGTCTCCCGCTCGGGTTGGAGACACGGCATTCTAGTGGTTCATGGATAGGCTTGTCTTCCATGGAAATAGAAGAAAGAGTTCCATGTTTGGGTCACATCCATCACCAGCATCATGAGTGACCAATATAATGGGGTCAACGGTGAGTGGTCAAAGGGATGGTGATTCTTTGATGCGCCGGATCCAATTTAAAAGGTCTCGGATGAGGCAAGAGTACGAGTGGCGTTCTCCACTGCCCCCTGTAGAGGCTGTGGGGATTGATAAGATGGTATTGATTCTTCCAGGCCCACTGAGACCTGGTTCCCTGTTTGGTGAAAAAACATAGGACTGCTAAATCAGGCGACAGATTAGTGGTGTGGGATGGAGAATCAATATCTAAGTGCGAGAGCGTGATACTTGGCTGGATTGGCAAGAGTGAAGGAAAGAGTCGCATGGAGGGTGGCAAGAAAGGAGTAAGCAAGAAATCAGACAAAAAAGTCCTTGAGTGCACCAGCCGCTCATTCAGAGCAGCACAGGCTGCAAGCGCTCCGCGAGTGCATCAAGCGATCTCCAGTGACCAATTCCAAGACAATGAAATTCTTTTTGTGGTAAAGAAGTTTTGTTTTACTTCAAGTTTAACTGGACACAGCTGGATAATCTCTGTCCTGCCTCCTCTTTGGCCCAAAAACTTAACTAATCAGCTTTTGTACTGGCACTAGGGGCCCTAGTGGGAGCCGCCTGCAAAGATCAACAACCGCGCACAGACTTATGGGAATAATCTTTTCACTTTCCCATCGTCTTCTTTGGGCTCTGCATTGCGTCTTACAATGCACTGGCCAAGCGTGAGTGAAAATATTTTTCTTGGCCTATGGGCAGCAAGCCAAAAATTACAGTCCATTCCACACAGAGCAAACAACCACAAAGAGAAAGCAGGAGGGTCAGCCAGGAACTGGGCATGGCAGGACTCACCGCTGGCTTCAAAAAGGCCAACAAACAACACAGATGTACCAGGCTACTCACAAGTAAGACCGGGCCATAATGATGAACCTGGTCTTATGCTTGGGTATTAGAAAACCCTTCTCTGTGGATCTTCCAACAGGCGCTTCCTATTGCCCCGGCTTTATTTAGTCTTCGTTATCTTGCCTACTCCCCATCTTTTGGGAAAAGTGCTTCTTAACTGGTTTACATAAACTGATTTGTGGCAGGAGGCAGGTGCATGAACCCACAAGCTTCCTCTGCCTGTGTTTCAACAGCTCCATTTCAGGAAAGGCATACATAATGAATGGGTCCTATATGTACTGGAGCTTAGGGACTGGTGAAGTACACGTAATTTATGTCTGTATTTAGTATTATGACGACATACCAACACAAAGGATGACTGCAACATCCACCTCAGGTCTGTAATTAAAAAAAATAGGTGTGATGACACAGCTGCAGAGTAGGGTCAAAGACACAAGCAGTGGCAAAGTCGACAGGCCTTGGCTCAAGGACTGGGGTGGCCGGCATGACTCGCGGGTGGTTGGGCGGGGGCAAGGGGTGGTGGTGAGGGGGCTATGGGGGGGGGGGGTTGCGGGTTGCATAATGGAAAAAAAAAGAAAAAATTATGCACTTACCTTGCTGCCGGGTCCCATGTCTGCTTCTTGCTCCTGCTCTCCTCGTGGGACAGGAAGCCAGGAAGAACAGCCAGGCTTCCCTGACCAATCACAACGCTGCAATGCATTGTTGTGAATGATAAGCACCCAGGCTCCCCTAACTAATCACAACACTGCAATGCTGTGCTGTGATTGGTTTTGAGTGTCCTGGTTGGATGCTCAACCAGGGAATGGGGGTCTGGCCTTGTTCTCCACACAGGCTGTAATGTAGCCTTCATGGAGAACTGGGAAAGTACGCATGACTGGTTTAGGTGGCTCGAGAGGGTTGACCAAACAGTCAGTGTGCACTTAGGAGTGGGACAACCACACCTCCCCTGCCCTGCTCCGAGAGCCAAGCAGCCCCGCCCACCAGCAAAAGAAACATAAAAGGACTAAAGTTATTATCATTTTGTATTTCCTTTCCTTTCCACTCCTCAAAAGCAGTGGGGCGAAGAACCACCACTGCTTAAAGACCTATTGACGTGGCTAATGCTACTACTGCAAGCGCATCTACAAAATGATGCGACCGCAGACACAAACTAAATGGATTTCCTTCCTCCAGTCGTAATTTGGAAGTTGTTACCACTCTTGTACCGTTATCTGATGCCTGAAACTTGAGCTTTCTCTCTGGGATGTTGGTCTCAGCCCAGACTTTCCTTTAATATGCCCCTGCATTCTAGGACTTAGAGACTCGGTTTATTTCAACTGAACTAAATGGCAGGCTGGACTGGAATATGGTGCAAACGGAGAGTCATCTGGTGAGCTCAGGCCTAGAAAAGACATCTCAGTGGCTACGGGTGCGGGCCACGGGTCTGGATTGTGCTGGGGTGGGAGGGGAAAGGCCTCTTTAGCGAGGAATGCAAAGATATATGACAATAAAATACAACAGATACTCCAAGTTCCCTGATAAATCATAACTACACTAAAACACCATGAAAATGCGACAGAAATTGATGTATTACAGTAATTACTTCTCCAAATACCACTAACTTCTTAAACAACCCCCCCAAAAAAAGATAGTTACTCCAGATTCAATTGCTTTAAAATCCGCTCAAAATTGGGTATGAAAACTGTTTTGTGAGGTAGATATGTATTGAAATTAGGTATTATGGCCAGCCTCAACCACCATCTCCCATAATTCCGTTTGTAAACATGGACAGTCTTAAGCACCCTGCCCCAAAGGGTCACCAGTGGGGGTGAATGTAAATGTAAATGTTTTGTACTTGTATAGCGCACAGCTACCCGGACCGGGTCTCCAGGCACTTGTACTCATACCGCTAAGGAACCCTTCCTGGCTTTTCCCTGTGAAATGTCCACTCCCGGGCATCCCCAAGGTGAAGCCAGGTATCCCAGCGTTGTTGGGGCCATTGTGGAGATTAAGCAAGCTATTGCCCAGAGTTGCAGCGTGGGACCCGTGATTAGAATAGACACTGAGGCAAGAAATCAGGGCAGAGGAATTTATAGCTCAAGACCCCGCCAAGACCGGCCGAAGCAGGAATTGAACCCTGGTCCCGGGCCAGACCTCTGCATCAGGGTCTGCCGCTCTAACCATGGAGCCACACTTGGGATACGGCTTGAGAGGGAGGGCATGGCCCTGGTGGAAGGAGTCTTGATGCCTCATTCAGCTCTTACTGATATAAAGAGAGGCAGAGTTTTCTCTCCACCACATTCCACTATCAGGAGTACTAATGAAAGGTTTCCTGGTCAGCATCTGGAAAATAAGGCCTGGATTCTACCAGTGCTTTAAATGGGCTGGTACTACCCGATACGGAGTACTAACACTTTTTTATTTTGAGAGGGAGAGTACCGGCACTTCTCAAGAGAGACATAATGCTTTTAATTGAAGAGTACCAGCACTTCTCAGAAACAAGCAGGTACTCTGTTACAGAGTACCTGCACTTCTATTTTTCCATTTCAGGCACTGGATTCTACTAACCGAGAGTCAGATCGGGCGGAAATCTCTGCACTGTGAGTACATTTCAAACCGCTTAACACTGGCCTCAGCTTAACCAGTTTCTGCTTTTGTTGCATGCGGAGCAGTGAGTTAAACATTCTCTGCTGACATCCCACTACGAGCTACGTTTGAGTACTGACAAGAGTCACTCACCCTTCCATTCTTCTAATGCCAGTAAAATTAGTACAGTTAAAGTTGATGATCATAACATATGCTACTTACAGTGTTTAGAAAAGGCAGAAGGGTGATATATAGTGCTATATTAAAGAATCATTGCCAAAGGCAATAGGTATGGGCTTGGCAAACGGATGAGATGTTTACTTTTATTGCTAGCGTAGGCCATAAAAATAAAAATAAACCTTCTGAATATAGCGTCCATATATTTGAAATACAAAATACGTATAAAAAATAATTGCATGGCTTTAAAAGAACAGTGCTGTGTACAAAGACAGGTATAGAAAAAACCTTATTAGTTTTCATGGAGTAAAAGAAAACATCATTCATATTGTCTAAAAAACGTAGCTATTGGCTAAGAACTGCAGTAACCTAAAAACATAGTTTAAATACCCAAGAATAACTAAAAAAATAGTTTAGGATAAAGAGTGTAAAGAAAAAAATCATTGTTAAATTAAAGTATTAAGTCATAAGTCCTGGTATTGAAGTGCACTTCTTTTCAGGCGGAGGTGCACTTGTGATGTGAGGACACTACAACATACCAATGGACGAAGAGGTCAGACCATAAGTGCCTGTATGTGTCTATAATTTGATTAGGAGTTTCTTTTGGACATAAATAAGGCTGAGAAGACAGCAAAAGCTGTCCTAATATGAGACCCAACCTACTGATTATTAACAATGGGGCTTAGCTTCCTTCTAGGAGCTCTCAGGTTTTTGTCGGAAACAAAGAGTGATGCACATGCATATCATGATTTTCCTAGGGTCACTAAACTTGACCTCATGAGAAAGAAGCCACATCTTCCAACAGACAAATTTACTATTCAGACACACACTGAAAGGATAGATGTAAAACAGATATACCCAAGATAACCACAGATCCAGGCTGGAATTTACGCCTTAGAGGGTTTGCCTGTTGTTTTTCTTTTGCCCAAGATCACTTGCATTTAGGGACGTGGAGTTAGGCCTCACCTACCAGACAGCATTAGCTGTCAGTAGGTTAACCCTTTTGTGTTCCATACCAAAAACATACGGTTGGCTGTGAGCCACTCCATTTCTTGATATTGGTTTGCTTTACAGTTACTCTCATTTGCTGTTTTTTTTATTAGATGGCTTACCCTTCTCTTCATCCTATTAATTTGCTGAAATAATTTAACTGCTCACATTTAGGGAACTACTTTTTCTTTCCACATTCCATGAGAGTGCATGCTTTTTCTTTTTTTGGGGCCTCCCCAGCCCTATCACAAGCGCTCCCATTGCTCCCATTGCTCCTTTGCCACACTGCCCACTCCCATTTCTTTGTCCACCCACCCGCTCCTGCATTGCTCCCCGAACCCCATGAATTTTTTTTTATATATATATATTTTTGGGAAGTACCTGGTGGTTGCCATTTGTTTCTGGGCTGCCGTGAAGTACAAAAGCGCATTCGTGCCACTAATATTTAAAAAAATTATTTACAGATCCAAACTGAGTTGTCCACCTTGGATCAGTAAATAAACAAAAATAAACAATGAGCTCACATCATTCCCTAAATGACATGTGCATGAACATATATCACCTCACAAAGTGATACATGTTCTTGCATATGTCATCACTCATCTAGGGAATGGTGCCACTAGTAGCAGTAGCCATGTCCTCATGTTTCTTTTTTAGCCAAAGCTACACAGACTCTGCAAAAATATTGGCAAATATTGGCAAAGCCAATAGGTCACAAAGGCAAGAAATGTTGGCTTTGCCAATGTTTTTTATTGTATACACTGTGACAACCCAACTTGCGGGGTTGGAAGGCAACACGAGAGGGCATGATGGGGACTGAGGCAAATGTGCTCTGAGGGTTGGATGTTTCAGCTTCTTTTGGACAGAACACTGCTTCTGTTTTCACATGGAACTCACTGCATGCATTGTAAACCTTGGTATGCCAAGCATACATCATATACAGAGCTAAGAAACAATTTTTAACAGCAGTGTTGTTGGAATACCAATGTGATGGTTTCCCTTGACTAAAACATACCAAGCATTAGCAATGCAATAGATCTCACATTCGCAAGAGTTTAAGCTATTGAGATTGTAAATGAAAATGTCTTTTATTGATCTGTTTTGATAATTAATACAGAAAAAAAGGCATTGTCATTTACATTGTCAATAGCTCAAACTCTTGTAAATGCGAGACCTATTTCATTTCAAAGAAGTGTCTGCTATTGTCCCGGGCTGCTTGGAAAGTGAAAGTGTGCAAGGCGCGCTGAATGTTGCAGGAAAGCATGTTGTCCCTGCAGTAGGAAAAACTCATTAAAAAAATAGTGCTTACAGACTAAATAAGATGTGCCTTGTAACAACAGAAGTAAAAGGGCCAGTCCTCATGGGATGTTACAAATGGAGGCAAGGCAGTACTAAGTAAGCATGGGCGAATTTTGCGGATCTCGCGTTCGCGGATTTTGCGGATTTGCGAACTCGCAATCCGCAAAATCTGCGAATTCTCGCGAATTTGCGTTTTTTTTTTTTATGTTCGCACGGGTTTCTGCAAGTTCGCGAGGGTTTTGTACAATTTCGCAAATTGCGAAATTGTACAAAACGCGTGCGAACTTGCAGCAACCCGTGCGAACACAATAATATGAAGAGAAAGAAGCTCCTGGTCACAGGAACAGCACGGGGATTGCGCTCATGAAAGTCAAGGATGCAAAGGCCTCTACCCAGCATCACAGCTGACTTTCCACGGTAGATTTGGGAAGAGGCACACCTGTCCAGCCTCGAAGACGCTCACAATTGTTTTTGGGCTAATGAATGAGTCACTGAATTTGAGCATCAACTAGTTCGAGCGACCATGTGTGTGTTACTATGCAATCGCCCCGAAGGGCGCAGGGGTCCCTTGAGTGAGCTGTCCATCATAGTGGGTGAATGGCGGGAAGACGGTGCAAACCGCGAGTGTGTGCGCGGGGCCAAACGTGCGGGGCTTCCATGCGAGTTCACATGCCTCTTGTGTGCATAAAAGGTCAGAGAAAGATCAGTTCAGCAGCCTGGCCTGTTCTAACTATTTTACGATGGCGCCGGCAAGCTGCCAGCGCCATCCTAAAATAGTTACTAAGTTAGCTTCAACAGGAAGCTCTAATAGATAAAATCGAGCACCTGCTTTATTTTATCTATTAGAGCTTCCTGTTGAAGCTAACTTAGTAACTATTTTAGGATGGCGCTGGCAGCTTGCCGGCGCCATCCTAAAATAGTTACAACAGGCCAGGCTTCAAGTTTTGAACTTTTGCCCCCGGAAAAATCCGCCGCTCGCGGATTTTCGGATTTTCGGTAAATTCGCGGGAGTTCGCGGATTGCGAATTTACCGAAAATCCGCAAAATCCGCGAGCGTAACGGATTTTCCACCCATGCTTAGTACTAAGGAGGGACTAACAAGCCTATTAACGAATCATATGCCTGCATTTACGAAGGACGATGACACAAGCCAATGACAAATATGGGCGGAGAGTAAGCGGAGCTTCATGTCCCAACATGACTAAAGCATGACTAGCAGAGCAGCGCATGTGCTGCCCAGGCTTGACCTGAAAACAAAGACAGAGGTGGTTAAACCAGACAAGAATAGAAATGTACAGTGGATAAGGGGGGAGAACCTGGGACTTAAACAAAGACAAGGGAGTAGCTGAGGTGGAACAGGCAAAGGGAAACTGGCAGGGGTTGCCCAGGAACGTTTGAAGGGACACAAATGGAGATTGATAGAAAGGGAGAAACTGCATGGCTGAAATGGGAAAGAAAGCTGAGATAGGGAGGGTCACTGGGAATAAGGCTCTCCCGAGATCTAGATGAGCTTTGGAGAGTCAATTATGGCCGGGCCATGACATGGCTGGAGGAGTGAATATGGGCTTGGACTCTACTTCCTCTGTTTGTCAAGGGGGGGGTCCTGTAATTTTGAAAATTATGGTATCACCCAAATTCTCTTACCTATTCCTAAATCTGTCGATACTGCTAACCTTATATTTCCTCCAGCACCTACGTTACAGCCTTGTTGTCTTAGTCTGGGATAGTAGGCAGCCACAGATTACTTGAGAGATGCTTACTCGGCCATTCCAGCAGAGAGGTCGAAGTGCCCCTGACATTACCCTATACGCATACTGCGTGCAGGCTCAAAATATTCACTTCTGGCTCTATCCCAAGCGCTTTCAGCCCCATACAGTGGTGGAAGCAGATCCGGCAGCCCCTTGACCAAAGAACTCTGCCATCCCTACAAGCTGCCATGGGTAGAAATCGACAAGGCAGAGTGCACCCATGGGCATGGGATGGTATGCTCCCGCTGCGGCAGGATGATTGTGCTACAGCGTGAACCCATAGGCAAGGTCTCACCACATTTGCTGTCATATACCCGGAATGTACATTTATTCCCCTGTTTGTGGCAGAAGAAACCCCTCGTCCCACAGCATTAGATGTCCTTTGCCACCAGCTCTGGGCCACCTGCTGTGTGCTGCACAACACATTTCCCTCACACCCACCTGTGCTCCATGCACTGAAACACATGCTCATGAACTCCTCCGCTCGTCAACTTGTCACTTGATATATTGAGATACAGGAAAAGGCGTCGGAGAACGTCTCAGTGACTCACGCTGCCTGGGACCCTGACATGGACCCCCCCCCAAAATCACTGGTGCCCAGTGGTCATACAGCTGTGGACAACTGGCAGCCCGCTCACCCAAATATAGAATCTGACTTATCCACTTCTTATTCCTACATGGCTGTAACGCACTCCAGTGGAGCTGCTCTGCAGGCGGCTTGGCAATGAAGACCACTATCTGTGCTGTACTGCCCCGCAGGCCTCCTTCCTACACCTTCCCATGGACTGCCCAAGGGGGGCGAGCAACTGGTTTGAATTATTTACGATCCTACGCCAGATTACTGGCCATTCAATGTTGCAGACTCCACTAGTAGGTCTTTTGGGGTATGTTAAGGATGTTCCCCCTGAGTTCTGGTTCCTCATGGCCCTGCACCCGCTTTTGACTAAACGTTGAGTTGCGGTACACTGAGGGAGACGGCTGGTACTGAAAGATGGGACTTGGCTTTAAGAAGTTGTTTATTGGCAGGAACAGCTTCCCACATACTTGAAAATCATGCCCCTCAGATCTGACCTGCAAGACATCTGGGATCCAATGTTGGCATACCTGAGACAGAGAGATACCCATCCCCCGCTAGCCTCCGCTGGGGACATGTTGAGAGATGCACTCCCCAATTTGCTTGACGATGCTGCTGGCCCCTCTGGCGACCGGTCTACTACCCCATCACACATCTGAAGTCATGCGGCCTGGAGTGACTTGTATTGTGGGATTTCTGCATATTTGTTTTCCTTTTTGCTGGGGTGCAATACATTGCTTGGTTATGTATTGCAATGAATTCACTGCTGTTTTAACCGTTTCATTGCTGGAGTGATGATACAATGGCTACTTAGGTTATTTCATCAACTTTTCGCTGTGCCTTGCCCCCATCCCCCTCCCCTAATTTTTATAGGGCCTTGGCCTGCTGTTGTCTTGATGAAATGCAAATAAAAACTGTGTAAAAAAACTCTAGAAGTCAATTGAAAAGTGGGAGGGGTTGATGACCTAATTGCAGGAGCCCAAGTAGGACTAGAAATGAAAGTCAATTGGTAGGGATCCCTTCTGACATTGATAGATAAGTCTCTTATTTTATTTAATGGTTTTGTAAAGCGCATAGTAACTCCGAAGAGCATCCCAGCGCTGATCTGCTTCTCCAGGGGTTTTGGCCAACTAATGGGATTATATTTGCGGGAAAAGGAAGGTCTTTAAGGTCTTTCTGAACTGGAGATAGTTCAGTTCAGTCCTAAGTTTCCGGGGTAGCTGGTTCCATCTCTTCGCCGTGTGAACCGAGAAGCGACGGCCACCGGTCTTAGCTTTTCTCACTCTAGGGACTACAATGAGATTTTCAGAATTAGACCGGAGATCCCTCTCTGCTTTGTATGGAATTAAAAGTTCTCTCAGAAGGGGGGGACCGTTATTGTTGAGTGTTTTGTGGGCCAGACAGAGGGCTTTGAACAAGACCCTTTCTCTGACTGGGAGCCAGTGGAGAGAGTTGAGGGCTGGCCTGGCGGAGGATCTTCCAGGTGTGCCCGTAAGTAGGCGGGCTGCGGCATTTTGGACTTTCTGCAGTGAATTCAGGGTGGCTTCAGGAGCTCCCAAGTATATAGCGTTGCAGTAGTCTAATCTTGCCAGGATTAGACCCTGGATGAGGAGCCTCCTTGCGGTCTTTGGGAGCAAGGGAAAGATCTTCCTGCAGGCTCTAAGTAGTCCAAAGCATGTTCCAGCAGTTCTCTTAGCCTGAGTTCTGAAACTCATGTCCTTCTCAATCCACACACCCAGGCTCTTGACTTCTTCCTTAGGTGTAGGAGGTTCCCCAAGGCACCTGGGCCAGAGGTGAGGTGGTAAGGAGGGCCCATTGTGGCCCATCAGGAGGATCTCAGTCTTGGACCCGTTCAATTTTAATGAGGAAAGGTTCATCCATCGGTGGACTTCAGAGAGGCAGCTGTGGAGGTCGGATGGGGCGTGGTGAGGGTGGGAGAGGGTAACTACCAGCTGAGTGTCGTCGGCGTAGTTGATGACTGACACGCCGTACGAACTGACCCTCTTCTCCAGTGGGGCCATGTACACGTTGAAAAGTGTAGGGCTCAAGGATGAGCCCTGTGGCACTCCACACCGGAGGGGGATGATGGATGAGCAGCTGTCGTTTTCCCGCACCTGGAAGGAGCGTCCAGTCAAAAAGGATTCTAGCCATTTCAGGGCCAGACCCTTTAGTCCGATCTCTCCCAGTCGGTGGATTAGGGTGGGATGGTCTACAGTGTCGAAGGCCGCACTGAGGTCTAGGAGGATCACTGCCACTGATCCTCCCGTATCCAGAATGCTTCTGGCCCTCTCCACTGCTGTCAGGAGGGCGATGTCGGTGCCCTGACCTGGACGAAACCCTGTCTGGGAGGCCGCTAAGAGGTTGTTGCTTTCTAGGTAAAGCGATAGTTGTTTATTTACCAACTTCTCAGCGATCTTGCTGTTTCCAGGGAGAAGGGATATGGGCCTGTAGTTGGCGAGGTCCTGCGGGTCTAACGAGGGTTTTTTCAGCAGACCTTTGACTGCTGCCGCTTTCCAGCTGGGGGGGACAATGCCCTCTGAGAAGGAGGAATTGATCAGGGCCGTGAGGGGGGGGATGATGGTATTTGACACTTTTTTTAGGAAGCGGAGGGGGGCAGGATCAAGGGGAGAGCCACTTTTAATTGCGGCCAGCATAGCTCCTACTTCTTCCGTTGTTACGGGCCCGAAGGTGTCCAGGGAGGGTTGGAGAGCTGGTGGCAGTGGAGGGTTGGCGGTAGTGATGGTAGGATCCGGCTGTGTGGGGTCCTGTTCGGGGGGAGGAATGGTTAGGAGAATGTTTTGAATCTTCTCATCGAAGAAAGTGGCTAATTTTTGGCATTTGGTTTCCGCTGCTTTGGGGTGGAGGGGTTTGAGTGGGGGGTTAGGGGCGTGGAGTAGTTCTTTTAGAACTGAGTAAGTTTCATGTGCCGAACAGACCGCGTTTTTAATTCTGTCCTCGTAGAAATTAGCTTTGATGCTACGGAGCTCTTTTTTATAGGATTTTACCGCAGCGCGGAATGCTTCTTTCCGTTCCTCGGTTTTTTCCTTCCTCCAGTTACGCTCATGTCTTTTGCACGCCTTACGTAGCAGATTGAGTTCCGGGGTATACCAGGGTGAGGGGTTGACTCTCTTGATGTGTCTAAGAGAGTGGGTTTTGGGCAGGATGGCGTCAAGTGATTGAGTGATCCAGGTACTGAATTTCTTATCCCCTTCTAAGGTGTTATTGGGGGGATGAGGAACGTTTTCTCGGAGTTTGGCTGCCCAGACATCTGGTTCCAATTTTTGCCATTGTCTGGAGTACGTTCTAATTTTTGGGAGTGGCGGGGGCACAGTAATAATGTCCCATACTAGGGGAACCAAGAAATGGTCCGTCCAGGGAAGGGGGATATGGTCAAGGGATCTAAGGTTGGGGATGTTGGAAAGAATAGGGTCGAGCAGTTGCCCTTTTTCGTGGGTGGCCTGTGGGTTTTTTAGATCTAGGCCCATTGAGGTAAGATCCTGGAGTAGTTCATTGGCCAGTTTGTCGTCTGGGTCCAGGAAATGTACATTGAGGTCTCCTAATAATAGGTAGTTAGTTGTAGACGTGCATTTGACGGCGGTCTGGTCAGCAATTTTGGTCGGAAAGTCCCCTAAATTGCCTGGTGGGCGATATATCAGCGTTCCTGATATCGAGGTGACAGGGGAGATTGTGATGGTATAGTGGCAGCTTTCATAGCCCTTGATGTTGCCATCAGACGTTCGACAGGTGAGAGTGTCTTTGAGGATTATTGCAAGTCCACCTCCCCGACCCTCTGGTCTGTTCTGTGAATACATAACGTACCCGGGGGGGGAGTGCTAGAACGATGTCTGGGCCACTACTGGGGGTTAGCCAGGTTTCTGTTAAGAACAGAACGTCTAGGCTATTGTTGGTAATTAGGAGGTTTACTTCTTGTGCGTGTTTCACAAGCGACCTGCAGTTAAGTAGACCTAAGAGTAAACCCTTTGAAGCCACGGTCTGGTTGACGGGGTTACAGCGGTCACAGCCGGAGAATTGTGTGTCTCCGGTTAGGATGCGTGAACAGGAGGGATGTTTGTTGGTGTTCAAGGCTAGCAAGTCGTCCCGGGTGTAGGTCAAGTTGGTGGGGGCTGCCACGGCCAGAGTGACTGGGCCAAAGGCCGGCTGGGCCCGGATGGGCCCAGACGGGCTTGCCTTTGGCGCGCCTTCGGCGCGCTGACGGCGCGCCCGCTGCGCCCGTCCGCTGCGCGTCCGGTGATTACACATCTTTATGGGTGGAAAGGGGCCGGATGGGCGTGGCCTGAGAGTGGGCGTGGCCTCAGTTCCTCGCCGTGAATGGCGTCCAAATGTTTGGTTTGTTCTTGAATCGGTGCAGCGAAGGGGTCGCTGTTTGGCATGTCTCAAGCCCGCTGTGGGGGTTCTTGCCGGGTGAGTGCGCAGTTAAAATTACAGGTTATTTTTAAAGTGACACAAAATTACAGTTTTAAAATTCAATCGTCTCCCGGCTTCCGCCTCAGGAGGTTTAGCAGTTCTGATTTTTAGCGCTGTTAATCGCGCTTTTATACTGTGGCGGGTGGGCGTGGCCTGAGAGTGGGCGTGGCCTCAGTTCCTCGCCGTGAATGGCGTCCAAATGTTTGGTTTGTTCTTGAATCGGTGCAGCGAAGGGGTCGCTGTTTGGCGTGTCTCAAGCCCGCTGTGGGGGTTCTTGCCGGGTGAGTGCGCAGTTAAAATTACAGGTTATTTTTAAAGTGACACAAAATTACAGTTTTAAAATTCAATCGTCTCCCGGCTTCCGCCTCAGGAGGTTTAGCAGTTCTGATTTTTAGCGCTGTTAATCGCGCTTTTATACTGTGGCGGGTGGGCGTGGCCTGAGAGTGGGCGTGGCCTCAGTTCCTCGCCGTGAATGGCGTCCAAATGTTTGGTTTCATGGTATTTTTTTGACATTTCAGTCCATACTTACATGCACTTCTTTTTTATTTTCTTTACGTGTGTTCTGTAAAAAGTGTGGATGCCCCCAGGTCTTTAGTGCTACATTAAGAACCATATACAACACAAAAATACATTTCCGTTCACAGTTTTGTAAAGTACGCTTCCAGACGTTTATTGAAAGAATGGATTTTATTAGTGTTGATACCAACATCACAATAAGTCAACAAACACATTAAACATACAAGAAGCAAAATAACCAGTCATTTCCTATCAGAATTTCTATTGAGAAAATTTATAAAAAAGTTTTGTACAGTATCTAAAAATCATTTAAAAATTGAAAAACAAATAATTATCCAATTTGGTCCGTACAAGTAATTTAATGGATTTATCACCGAGCTAACATTTTGCCTTCACCACATAATCAATATTAGTATATTACATATTTTATAAAAATATAATCCATCGCAAATTCTTCACACAGTTCATTTTTTGTTATTTAGCTTAAACTGAATATCACTGGACATACCATTGCATGGCATCAATTTATTCAGGATCCAACTGCTTTACTTTTGTAAGTAAATAAACCAAGATCCAGGCATCCTGCCTCAATTGAAAGGCTTCCTCTAAAAGCACCCAATTTCCCCCAATTCTTCTCCTTATATCTTTCATAAATCTTTAAATCAGTATGTAGTACACACTCAACCCCGTGCAGGAGTAATGCAAGAATTTCATGGCATGTACTTTCATTAGAAACGCAATGTGTTTATTATCCACGCCTGAAACATAAAAACAATTCTAGGCAAGGCCACAAGTGTTTTGCATAGACCACTTGTTGTCCAATATTACCTTTTACATTTTGGGACATATTTACAAGCCCCTTTCACCATGGAAATGTTACTTTTTACAACGTTCCTGTGGCAATAGAGGCTTTGCGTTTTGTACAAGGCAGCATTAGGCCACTTAACATGGCTTAACGCTGCCTTGTAAATAAGGCCCCCTTTCACGTTATTCTTAGCGTGGAAGGGGAGGACAATGGGTGTTGCTGTGGGTGTTCCACCGCAACACCCATTGATTCTGACGCTGCCCCCTATTTACAAGGGAGGCGTAAATAGGAGGCAGTGCTAAATTCAAAACCAGGGAAAACCTTGTCTTACCCTGGCACAATGAGGAAAAAAGTTCAATTTCTCCTCGTTTATGCTGTTTTCATGAGTGCTGCATTCTGCAGCACACATGGAAACAGCAAAAGGCCAATGATTGTTTATGTGCAGGAAGGTTCCCCTTCCTGAACATAAACAATCATTTTTGAAAAATGCAGTTTTTCAACTTCTATGTGTGCTGCATTAGGCAGCACACATAGAAGTTACAAAACAGCATTTAAAGATTGTTTATGTGCAGTTAGGGACACCTTCCTGCACTTAAACAATCTTCCCCTGAACGCAGACACCCTTGCACTGGTGGAAGGGTGCCTGCGCTGGTGCTAGGCTGCGCAGAGGGAAATGAAGGGCTGCATCATATTGTTGTAAATATGGTGCAGCCTTACGTTTCTGAAGTGGTGAGTGTGGCGTTAAGCCAGGAAGGTTAACTCCTCACTCCGCCACTTCCCTTGTAAATACGCCTTCTAATTTAAGCATTCCGACCTGACTTTGTGCCCGTGTGACTTCAACTCACCTCAGAATGATTTGCATTTGTTATTTTTCTGCAGTTTGTACACTCAGGAAAGAACGAAATTCATCATACCGATCTTAAAGAGGCACAAAGTTCAATTTTGTCAGGTTGCATTATACTTATTAAAATCTCTGCCTAACCCGTTTGTTTGTCTTTTAGTCACATCATTTATATGGGCATGCATGCAGAAAAGGAAACAAGTGGACCATTAATGAATTGTGTGGTGTGAGAAAGGGGCTCTATATGTACTGGACCAAAGTAAGGTACAGTGGGACAGATTTATGAGTTCTGGCGCATCTCTGCAAATCAGCAGGGATGTGCCAGAACTGATGCGTCACGCAATTCCCTCCTTGCGGCACCACAGATGCGCCGCATTTACAATGCGGCGCACCATGGTGCAAGGAAGGGCAGATGCGTGACGCATCTTGTGGTGTACGGGCGGCGCATTGCTGGAGTAGCGTCGCAAGTGCGACGCAACTCCTGCAATGTACAGAGGCCACCCATACATAACGTGGTGCGTCACTCCTTACGGCTGCTTCAAGCAGGCGTATGGATTTGACGCAGCAGCCTCGTAAAACTGACTCAGTGAAATCTTGTAGATTTCACTGCGTCAGTTTTACGGGGCTTTCCTACGAGGGAACGCCCACCCTGCGACAGAACGCCCACATGAAACCTGACGCAGGTTTCATGTGGCGCAGGGCTTTACAACGTGACGCATCTGCCTAGATGCGTCACGTTGTAAATAGGTCGCAGGTATGCGCCACATTTCCACGCCGTTGCGTCACACAATGGTGGCGTAAACGTGGCGCAAGTCCGTCATAAATCTGCCCCAGTGTGTATAGAGTCTACAATCCCCAGAGGTATAACAGAGGTTAAAGTCAGGTCTGACCTTACTCTCTAAAGTGGTAGCTTGGTCGAGCAGTAAGGCAGTACCAGAGGACAGTGTATAGCATTTGTTGTACACACTCAGTCAGGAAAAGGTTTCACACACTCAAGAACTGAACTCTAGGCCAATTGTTTTTATATCCAAAGAGAGTTGTTTTATTTTTAGAACCAATACAGGTATCAAAATATAATTTTCTTGATGTGAGTACTCTCCTGTAATTACTTTGCAAAGAGGCAATACACTTTGTAAACACAATAGGTACAATGGTTGCAGTAGGCAACACAATTCTAACCACAATTTAACATTGAGCTCAATGGGTTTTTCTACATAAATGCAGCTGATTACTTTATATATTACTTTTGTAACTTCAGGACTGGATCCTAGATTCAGTCCTGGGGTCTAAGCTGAAAACAGTTTTAGTTATTGCAATGATTTTTAAAGAACATAAAGGTATTTTAAAAGTTGACACTTAGATACTTTTCAGTGAAAAACCAGCAATGTTATCCAATGGAAGGAAATTCAAAGCACAGGTAAAGTAGGTTCTCGTTACTTTTGTAATCCAGTACTGGACTCGTAGGTTCAGCACTGGGGTCTCTACTTAAGACAGGTAAGTAATTACATTTTAGTAGTTGGTATGATTTTTAAGGAATATTTATAATTTTCAAAAGTAGACACTTAGAAGAAATTTCACAGAAAAACAGTCAATGGTTTCCTACGGCAGAAATTTAGATTACTAGCAAACACGGTTGTGATTATTTTTGAGGTTCAGTACTGGGCTACAAGGTACAGTACAGACTTCTCTCCTGATCACAGGTGAGTAATTCGAAATTCGTTATTCGGCTGATTTTAGATGAATATTTTAAAGTTTCAAAACTTCACACTTAAAAGAAATTTCGAGTCAAACCAGTCAATGTTATCCTATGGCAGTAAAGTGAGTCATCGGTTTTCAGGTGAGTACTCGACTGGGGAAGTTAAGGTTCTGGGCATAGACTCAGGGGTCCCCCAGGGTCAGGTAGGTACAGTTGGTACACCCTCAGCGCCACAGGGGCGGCCGGGTGCAGAGGTAGTTAGGCCCAATGTTATCCAATGAGAGCAGGGGGCCTTTGGTTGGTGGCTGCTGGCTAGCAGGCCATGCGGCTGTGGGAGCTGGGCTCTTGGTCACTTGCTCAGGGCAAATGGGGAAGTAGGATAGGACAAAGGTTGCACTCCCAGGGGCACTCGGGCGGCTGGGTGCAGAGTGCTTTTGAGCCGTCGGGCGCTCAATGTTATTCAATGACGATCTTGAAAAGGGAACAAAGGCTGCAGGCTCGGGGACGGTGGATCCTCTGGAGCGACCAACACTTCGAGGGGTAAGTTGGGATCTTGGAAGATAGGTAGACACCCAGGAGTTGGGCGCAGGGGGCCGTGGGGCGCCGGGTGCAGGGGTGCTTTTTGAGGTCGGGAAATCTTACCCCCTGCTGGTCGCGGTCAGAGGGGTCCTTTGTCCTGAGGCTGCAGGCGTTGTCGGAGTCGTCAAGGAGGGTCCTTGGGCACTAGTTTCCAGGACAGAATCGCCAGGGGGATGTCCTCAGGGTCTTGATTCACTCCGGCAGAGGCTAGGCTTGGCGGGTGCAGGGTGTGCAGGGTTTGCGGTTCCGGGCTGATGCCAGGGCTTGTTACTTGCTTTGAGCAGTACCACTGCTTGTGGGAGACCCAGGTAGTCAGAGTCACACGGCAGTCAGGTCCTCCGGGGTTTTTAAGGTTGCTGACTACTCAAGATGCCAGGGTTTAGCAGGAGCAGGTTCAAGAGTCGACAGGCCGGTAGGGCTGGGGCCAAGTCAGTTGGTGTCTTCCTCTTTTTACAGCTGCACGGCAAGTCTTCGTGTTCCTTGTTCTTCTTTCTTGTCCCTCAATCTGGATCTTTGGAAGAAGGTTCAGGGTACCCCTAAATACTAAATTTAGGGGAGTTATAGGTAGGGCAAGGGCAGGGACCAATGGGTCCCTGTCCTGGGGTGGGTACACCCCCTAGACTGCTCCTCTCCTGTGCGAGGGGGGCAGGAGCCTAGCTGTGAATGGGCAGGGCTCCCCATCTTTAAGATGGCCGGAGCCCGGGGTTGTGCATCACCTCACCTCTCCCACCTGAGGGGTGGAGTTGGCACAGGCTGGCACCCCCCCTTTCTGACGTAGGATTTCCCGCCAGTCTTCCCACCAGAGTGGGGGTCAGAACTGGTGGGGGATAGTTGCTGAGTACAGCAAGTGGTCTGTAGAAGCTCACAAAGGTGGAATGCCTTTGAAGCTTCCCCTGCCCATCCTGGGGGAGGAGGCTTGGCATCTCGTCCCAGGATGTGCATTGTTGTAGGCCCAGGAGAGCGGGAGCTCTCCTCCCAGGGTCCAGCAAAATGTCTGCTATGTGGCAGTCTAGGCAGCCTCTCAGACAAGACGTGGATTGTAGGTTAGGTTTCAGGGGGCATCTCTAAGATGCCCTCTGTAGTGCATTTTACATTAAATGTCACACTGGCATTAGTGTGGGTGTAATGTGCTCAGAGGTTTGATAAAAAACTTTTCAGCCTTCTGTGTAGCCATTATGGTGCTGTGGAGTTCGTAATGACAACCTCCCAGAACCATATACTCCTAATGGCATCACTGCACTTACAGTGCCCAGGAATGGCCTTGGCTACTGCAGGGGCACAGGGCTCATGCACCTGTGCCAACACCACTGGTATAGGGCACCCAGCTAGAGGAGTGACTGATGTATGCCAGGGCAATGGGTTTGTGGGCATGGCACACTGGGATGTGTGCCATGTCGACTCTTTGTTTAGTTCTGCACCAGGACACTCAGCCTGCAAAGGCAGTGTGTGTGTGTCAGGGTACAGGGCCCCTAAGGGTGGCACACTAAGTGCTGCAGCCCTTAGGAGTCTTCTCTGGTCAAAATGCCCTGGGTACCATTTACTAGGAGCTGACATGGGGCCAGAGATGCCAATTGGGTTTAGGCGTTGTACAGTTTTTAGGGAAGGGACACAGGCCCTGGGTTCCTGTATGGCAGGGACCCAGGGCACACCAAGGAAAAGTGCATCAGGAATCAGGCAAAAAGTGTGGGGGGGGCGGCAACAGAAACTCACTTTCTCACATGTGGTTCTCCTTTTTATCTTTTTAAAATATTTAATAACACTACTTTTAATGTATATCTTAAATTAACCTAAGTGTGCATTTATCTGGGCATGCTTCATAAAGTCGATTAGCCTGGGTATTGTTTACGAACTGAATTGTGTTGTATGTGATTTTTGTAATTCTGTTTTTATGCACTTTTATGATCTGAATCAAGAAAGATCGAATACAGTTTCCATGAATGAATGAATGCCCCATAGTGTGTTTTTATGCACCACCCATAAATTAGTGTCTTTCTTCACCATTCCGTTTGTTTTTGCGTAAAACCCAGGAACATTGTTTTTTGGTTAATTAGCAAGAAAATATCATCACTTTACTTTCAGTGGTCTTAACGTTAATATGGTAATTTTTTTAATATTCTTCTAATAAGATAAAAATGATATGCTGCACAATTGGCTTCAAAGGCAGAATTATGTAATCATCCGAATGTTGGAGATGTTTATTGATTTTATGTAGTGATTAAAAGTACGTGGGCTCTGTAAATCTTGTTGCTCATGTGAAAGTTGCCAGAATAGGAGCACTGGAAATTGAAGTCAGCTAAACAGGGCAAGCTTGCGGACACTGAACCAACCTTGAACATGGAGAATCTGTTCACGAGCCTATTAAGGTAGTTCATTTCATCTTGTGTGAAACCATTGATCTATCCTGTTCCTAGTAGGATCCCAACCAAGCACAATCAAGAATATTACATTTTTTGATTAAATAAATAGCTCTGAATGAGCCACTATTTACAAAGACCTAAATGGAGCAAGGCTCTTGTTTAGGGAACATACCAAAGGTAAAGGTGCCTGAAATTACAGCAGAGTTAAGCTACATGGCAGGCCAGCTGATTTTTTGATAGCCCCCTACTTCAGTCAATGTGTATGGCCTTTGAACTTGAAGTGTACAGACAGCCAGAGGAGCTAATGCTTTAGTTACATATGGTAATCCTCTTCATGCCACACCATTGGCAGCTTAGTGCCTCTACACAGACCCTTTTGTCATCAGCCGCTTATTTCCAGAAGTATTTTCTTTCTTAAGGTTTTAGCCTTGAGTTCTCCCTCTCTCTCTTTTGCAACAGAGCCACAACCTCTTCCTTGGTGTCCAAGAATCCATGGCTCAACTACCCGCTTACGCATGAATGTGGAAAGGATGATAGAGTATGATGTAAAGAGGATTATCACACGTAATCAAAACATTACAGTCTTGTCTCATTTTTTCCCTAGTCATCACACCCGGCTGGTGCACCCAATATATCTCACTGGTTGAGGATTAAAACCACTCACTACTTATTGATGCTTAACAAACATAAACAAGATAATGTACTCAAAAAGTACATATGGAAGAAACACTAAATTTGTCAATGGCTAGCAGTTGATAGAACTGTAGGTCCCACACTTGCAACCGTCTCCTCAGATAGTTGTAGATGGTATTGAATGATAATAGTGGATGGGACTCCCACGAGGCCGCTTTACGTATATTTAAGAAAGTAATATGGCTGTACCCAGCAAGCAGCAACCCTCCTAGTAGAGCGGCCTTGAATTACTGCAGGGAGCCCAACACCTTCTTAAGCATCTGCTTTGGCAATGAGATATCAAATCTATCAACTGAGTGTGGATGCAGCCTACTTCAATACCCACTTTGAATACCCACAATTAACAAACAAAAGCTGACATGCTCTGAAGTCTACATTACGAACCAGATAACATGAAACTGTTCTCTGACAACCTAAGATTTTAAAGACGAAAGAGAAATGTCTAGCCCAAAACCACGAAGCACTATTTCTCTATCCAAATAAAATTCCTGAAAACATTTTTGCAAAAAGGAAGGGCCAGGGTGAACAATCAAAGCATCAGGCGTCACTCTTAAAAAGGAGGACTACAAACCAGAAGTTCTAAATCTCTTTGCATTTGCAGTAATGCAATAGTCACCAAAAAGAACATTTTATGGAAAACAAATTCTAATAAAATCTGATCAGAGGGTAAATGTTGCAGAACATTAAAAACGAAAGGTAATCCCGTGGTGACAGGATAACCTTCTTGGAAGGATTGATAAGTAAGAAGTCTATCAAAAAAGATGGTACTAACAAGTCTAACATATCCAAAGCACCTCAAGGTGATCATATCTGGAAGCTAGAATAGCTTCCCATTATATCCTTCAAATAGCCACAGCCAGGCCTCTATGAAAACTATCAAAACAAAACTCCAAGATTCAAGTGGGGGTTATGATAATGAGTGACCCCACCCCCATTGAAAGGTACCAGGATTGAAAAGAAACACACTTCTGGATTGTGAAACTGCCCTTGTTGCTTTGCTTGAAACCCCTAATACAACCAACTTACCTTCAGCCTCTAGACCACTAACTTCAGGTTCTGTAGATACTCAAATGAGGCAAATGGATGAACTTGAGGGCAAAGAACTAATAGAAGAGTCCACACTAAGTCTGTTATCATTTGCAGGAGGAAATGGAAACAGGTTCTAGGAGTCAATAAGGAAGAACAAAGATGATATCTGCCCTCTCCTATTCAACTCTGCAGAGGACCTGAACAATTAAAAGAATAGGTGTAAATGCATGCAGAATTACCTTGGACCTGGTTGCCACTAAAACATCCACTCCCTCTGCCATCAGATGCCAGAATGTTGCCATAAAGGAAGGACCTACCCAATTGTTGCGTGTATCCATCTCCATACATCCAAATCTGAGACAAATATCCTTAAAGAATTACTGGAGATATGCACACATTTTGATATGTTGGGAATATCTGTAGATGTATTTGCTGATTCTGAATCCCCTTGAGATTTACTGTGTACAGGGCTGGGAATTATTGTACTGCCCACCACATAATTCGATCCGCTAATGGGATTAGACTGCACATTTTTCCCCCTTAATAAAATATAAAAGTCTTCCTTGCAGGTGTGTCTGTCTTTTTGAATACTGGATGACCCTGGATAACATGCCAACAGGCCCTTGGGGATTACCTACACCTCCTTCGATTTGGAGGGATGACGTGCTCCTGTTGTGACCAACTCCCGGGTGACTCTTTGTTTTGAAAAATGGCACCCACTCCTGCCAAGCTGACATCTATTTTTATAAAACAAGGAAATCTCTTTTCAACTGGGAATGATTGTAACCGTGTTTTTAATAAAATAATTGGAATTGAAGCACATTTTTGTTTATTGTCCTTTAAGGAATTGCTAGTTTGGAATCACTGTTATAAGATCTCAACTACCTCAACACTGATTATTTTCTCTCAATTCCTTGTATTAACGTTAGATATTATTGCTTGCTTATATATATGTTAAGTACCTATACCACATGATCCGCATCTGAAGGTTATAATATTTACTCGTATATCCATCACAGTTACAATCATTTTAGTTGAAAAGGGATTTATTTGTTTTTGTGCTTGAGAAACCCGTCCCTTTTCTCAGCATTAGGGCTTCTCCCTTATATTTCTGCATCTATTTTGATAACACAAGGAGCTGGAGCAACTAGATCTGCTTCTTGAAATAAATGAGTGGGTTCACCACTGACATGGTTGCTGAAGAATTACCAACAAGTGTCTGAAGCCTTACGTTTCTAGTGACCAAACCTTCAACAGCTGCTGGGCCAGTGGATATAAAAGGTATCTAGCACACGGAACCAGAAAAAACCCTTGAGGGCGCCAGACCTTAAGCTATTAACATGTATCAAACTGAGGCCATCTTCTTTGGCAACTGAATTCTGCATTGAGAAAGAATTTGACTATTGTCATTATGAATTCTGGCTCTTGGAGCTCCAGTGGTTGTGTTGTGAATTTTGATGGCTGACCAGAAGCCCCTAAGCTCGTAGTATAGCATAAACCTTATGGGGTGTGAAACTTGGCTTGAGGGTAGGATGGGGCATGCATTGACCAGGCATTGATGTACGGATGGGCCATAGTGCCCTCCACATGGATATGTCCCAACAGTGTGCCCAGAGCTTTGGTGAAATCTCAGGGAACGTTTTTTTTTCTCAATGGAAAAGCAACACTCCAAATTGAAAATGTTGACCGCACATGATAAATTGGATAAACCTTTCGAGAAGAGGCCATACTGGTCCACGGAGATAAGCATTCTGAAGATTTAGAGATGACAAAAATTCCTGAGGTCTGAACAATGTTGTTTTCTTTTGTAATGTTTTCATTTTGAAAGTCAATCCTTGTTTCCATACATCTAGATGTTTAAAGTGACTTCAGTTCTTTGACCTACTGAACCACAGGGAGGCATATCCTTTGCTCCCATCGACACTTTCACTATCAGGTTGTGAAGCATGTAATCCGCAGGTGTAGAATCCGATAACCACATTTCTTCGCCATTAACAGGACGCATTTTTCTGATAAATTATGACATACTCAACTTTTCTGAACGTTTCCATTCTCTGTTAATAATACTTTCAGAGAGTTGTACAACAGTAGGCCTGAGATGGGAGGAAGTTCCTATTTATAAACAAATCTCCAGCTCCCACAGCAGGACCCTGCATGGAAGGACTCCCAACATTGTCTCTGGTGTGATCCAGGATTGCTGAATTAGTTCTTTCTCCTTAAATCTGGATTGAGGCACAGACTGCAACTTTTTCCTCAATTTCCAAATAAGAAGGAGCACTTATACTCCTCATTAGCAACTCCCTTCACTAGCACTCTCTGTAGTTCAGCAAATGTTAATGACAAAGACCCCTTTCCAGTGAAACGTAACTATGTATGCTCCTTTTTGAGGAAAGATCTCTAAAGCAAGAGTGGAAGCGGAACGTGCTACGCATTCCCCTTCTTTCCTCTGTTGATTTTTCAGTACATTTGAGTGATGCTGTATTCATATGTCAGAATATGGCCAACATATAAAGATTAGACTTACCTATCGCTCTGCATGTTCCTCGGTTATCGGTTCTCCCTCCTTCCAGTACCGGGATACAATTGTGATACTGCACAGACAAACCCACTGGCTGACCTGGTAAACAACCTTTACAACGTAACTTTTACAACGCACTACCATTACGACGCAACTTTTACAACGCAAACCATTACAACGCATTGCTCTGGGGGGCGCTCTAGGATAGGGAATAGGTTTAATTTACTATCCGACACCTTCCCTAGTGTCCACGGGGACTGGAGTTGGAATAGTAAATTAAACTATTCACTATCCAGCGCCCCAAAGCACTATGCGTTGTAAAGGCATGCGTTGTAAAAACCGCGTTGTAAAGGCATGCGTGGTAAAAGCATGCGTTGTAACGTCATACATCCGGCTGACCTTGTCACACAGTGAGCTCCTGGCTCAACCAATTACATTCCTGGATTACTCTGTCCTGAGGCAGAACTCTGCTCGAGCCTAACAAGCGGGCCTCCTGGGGACGCAAAGAGACCAAGCCCACCCCCTGTGCCATGCTGTCCGACTCTCCTATTAGCCAGTGTGGCGGGAGACAGACCGAAAGAAGAGGAAGTGGTTGTGGCCCTGGACCTTGTTGCCAGAGAGAGAGGAGGCGGAGTCAGCCAGAACAAAAGAAAAAAAAAAAGACTTTGAGGAAAGTGATAGAGCAGGGTTTTCGCAAAAAGAAACCTGCTCGTATTAACTCCCCCATAATTCATACTAATGGTGTGCGGTAAAGACTAACACACGAAAACACAATGAAACACTTGGGAAACCTCTTTGCGCATGCATGCACTAACGTGAAATGATGCATGAAATAACTAAATCGTATTTAATTGTGCTTTGAAAGAAACAAGAAATAATGCTTGACTAGGCCGCTTTTTACATTTTTTGAATGTTGCTTTAAATTAATAATGAATAATGTCGCTTTTACCTGAAGCTTTGCTAGGAGAAACTATAACATGGGATAGTGCAAAGGTGGGTGGTAAACAGTGAAAAAAGTATTTCTGTGTAATTAATTAATGTTATGTTTCATTTGTCGCAGTGAGCCGAATGGGCCTCCAATATTCTTAATTTAGCCTGATAATGAGGGGCTAGAGAATAAGAAGGGATGACATGACAAAACAGGCAGAGGTGCTGAGCGCTGAAGAGAAGGAATAAAAGTTCAAGGTTTTTCAGCTCGAAGTACACTGTTCGCCTGCCAAGAGATGTGACTGGCCGTGGGACTCAGGATATCTTCCGCGGAAGTAGCTGAAAATTACTTGTGAAAGAATGTAAAAGTATCTAGTATTGTAAATGAATAAACGAGTCAAAAATTATGTTAAGTGAACAACCATAAACAATAAGTCATACAAATTGTGAATGGGAACCTAGTGGTGTGACAGACCACCTCCTAAATCCACCAATGAGCTGTCGAAATTCCTGAAATGTTTCAACTGATGTGGGACGGACATGTAGGTTTTAGGGTATAACTGGGGTGCCTTTAGTGGGTGTGGTAAGACTTGCGAGGAGAGAGAAGAGAGGGGTGATGCGTCGCTATCCGTCGGTTTGCAGAGAGGCCTAGCTGTTCCTGTCCCTGTCCCGCTCTTGGGAGCTGAAGTCTTTGTTCCCTGATTTTATTTAAGGGGACCCCTACCATCTCTTTGGCCAGGGGGGTGGTATTTCACTCATTCCTTGGGCTAGTATTATCTTTCTGACTCATACTTTGCATAATCATTTGCAAATGTGTTTTTGTCTCTGAAACTTATGTCTCTTCATCTATCCACTCCATCATAAGTATATTGTTTTGCATTATCTTGCTGAAACTGATGTCTCCTAAACTATCCACTCCTTCATGTGCATATCAGATATTGATGAGGAGTTTGACACTGTTTGCATTTTGCTGATGTTTTTCTCTCCCTCGTGTGAATTTCATTGTTTGCATTTGTGACCGTATGCAATGAGCATTAATATTTTACATCATTTGAGATAAACGTTATTAACCTTACCAAGAGTCTGTGATTATTTAGCTAGCTGGTTAGTCAGTTAGATAGTACTATCATTACCATCAACTGTTCACCTAATTGGTCAGTCGATCAAGAGGAAAGAAAATTGATGTATACATCTAGTTATGTATTTAGAAATGTTACTTATGAACCTGTGAAAGAAACTAATCATAGCGTCATTAAAAATTGAACCCCAGCGCATCAGGGATTTGGGTGAATGTGTATGGGCCATTTGTATGCTATTGAGTATTGAGTGTCGCGCTGGATGAAGAATAATGCAAAGCACTTCGGTGTATTTTACTGTGAAATAAAGAGAACAATTTACCAACATAATATTTTAGTAAATATTAGTAATGAGGGACCTCACCCAAAAGAAAGAAAGGGAGATTTAAAAATGGTGCCACTGTAGATCGACTGTCCACAGCATACCTCTTTCAGCTTCTGCTCTATGAATTACATATTTACCATTGCCTATGAATATATTAAACACATATTTTAAAACGGTGCAAAAAAAACCCAAAAAACACTATACAGCATTTTAGATGGATGGCTTATGGGGATTGAAATACATGGATAATGCTCCAGCACACAATACACAAAATTTTGCACCAAGGTAAACATAATAAAATTGGCTGAAAAGAGACTGCAGACAGTGTGTGACACATTTACTCCTGATAGCTCATTTTAGGCACCTAAGAGAGTTTTTAATAAAAAAGAAACTGGTCACCGTCTTTTAAAATACAATGGAGCAAACTTAATTTGCCATTTTAGCTGTTTGTTTCCTATGAAATAGAACACCTTATTTTGCCTGAAACGTAGTCCCAATTTTATATCTGATATTTGAAGACAAGCTCTTTTCTTACTATATTGACACAGCAAAAATAGCTTGAAATCACTTGGCCCCTGAGGTCTCTACCTTTTTCTAGAATAAGGTCGACTTATGTTCGATATATACCATCCCAAGCCATTAAAACAAGTGTTATAATAGTGACCACATCAGATAAGATTACATTAGTGGCCACCATATGCAAGATTACTAGCCGTGGTCACCTTGTTGCATCAGTCACAGTAGCCAGCAGTAATGTAAAAAAGAGTTTGTCAACATGAAATGCCTCTACGTGGGATATACTTATCAGCCATAGCTGCAATGCCACTGACACCAAGTACATTTTATTGGTAATACTTCTGCCCCAGCACAGCATGATTCATCACTCAAATGTAAGTGTTAAATATATTTTGGATATTCAACCATTTTTTACCAAACATCAGCTTAGGAGTTCTGAAAATACACACATTTTATGTTGAATGCGTGTTTTAATTTTGACACTGGAAGGAGAGGCAATAATCACAAATATTAAGTTTTGAGTTCAAAACAATTTCAATCCACAGCTTCCAGTGTAAGCAAGGAGATTCTTTTTTCAAATTCCTCTTAATTAGGCATATAGGTACAGCCTTGTTTGAACTGAAAACTATTTATTATTTGTGTTTATTGCCTCTCATTCTGTTGTTGTAATTGTAATTGATTTATGGCCAGGTGGCAGCTGGTCATTTGTAGTGGGCAATATAAATTCTTGAGAATTGCTTGTGACTATACTGGGTGGTACAGTATTGTGTGCTTAGCTGCCATTCTTGGTCCTGAAATATTTTAATGTTGGTATACATATATTAATTCAACTGAGACAGTGTTTCTAGTTTAGTAGGCTGGGGTGCTCACGGGAGATCTACTGACAGGTAGCTGGAAAGCCGCCAGTAGCTCGCGAGCTACTCGTCGGAGATGCCTGACTTCCTTCTATTTTTTTTATTTGAAGCAACGCTTTGGTATGTACAAAACTTGTCTGCTCCATTCACAATCACACAGGAAACAAAGCTGACAAATATGTTTGTGCAATTGTTTGCTCGGGTGCAGAAAAATAAGTATTCTCGCCTGAAACTGCCACGGTCAGTGAAACTAAACAAGCTGATAATTATTGAAACTGTACCTGAAGTGGCAGTCAGTCATGAATTTGGCATCTCATTATATCAGTTATTTTTTTAATTCCTTTACCCAGTGTGACCTGGGTGAATTACAGAGACTGAATCAGTGCCATTGCACTTTTGCATCAACATTTCCAAGTTACATAAACAGCACTGCCCTAAACATGCTAAATTAAATGTTTGCACTGATTCATTGTTCCAAGCATTCTTTTTTTGCATTTGTTGAACAGTGAGCATGTCATGTTTAGATAAAATCTGTGTAACATGAAATTGCTAATGCAAAATTGCACTGATGCAGACTATTTAATTCAGCCTCATGTCTATTCACACACTCTCCGCAACACTCCACGCATTATGGGCTGTGATATTAGGTGCACCGGGCTTCCATTATAATGTTGTAACGACATGCATCTTACACAACTTGTGCCATGTAAGCCAAACTGCAAACAATAGTCAGGGTTACTGAAATTATACGATTCTGCAGCTGCCATTTATTTTTTTTAAATTTTTTTTATTGTCAAAAAGGAACCGTTATTGAAAATCTGGCATTATAATGTAGCATTTCAGCAATATATTAAGAATACATATAGATAACATAGTTTAGTAATGATACCAACTAACAAAGGTTGATGCATATTACTACAGAGTATGAAGAAAAAAAAAAAAAAAAAAAGAACGTAATCAATCAGTCGCCCAACCTAACTTGATAATCTTGTGCAAGCCAAATGTCCTCTACCTCTGGCCAGGGCCTTCTCTCTTTAATAAGTTTCCATCATAATTGCCCACCATTCTACCGCACAATGGGACTGTGGAGTAATCCAGGCCCTAGCTGTGGTAAGTCGAGCAGCAACAAGTATAATGGAGAAAATTGATCTCAGGCCAGAGCTAACTTCTTTATAACCTAACATAATGTATTTCACTGTCAAAGAGTATTCTAAACCCAGATGAAAACTTACAATATGCCTTATTTTATTCCAGAATGTCCCTTACTCAGGGCAGGTGGCAAACATATGCACGATGTTCGCAGCAGTCAACCCACATTTTGGGCATTTGCTCCTATCTCTGCCATGCCTTCCCTCTTTCTGAGCCCAATTACTATCCTCTCCCGAGTGTAATATAGCATGCAGATCGTGAGGAATTGTTCCCAACTCTTTTTTTAAGAAACTAGAGGGGGTGATTGGTAGCTTTATTTGGGGCTATAAGAAAGCACGACGAGCAATAAGATTTATTAAACTTCCTTATAAACAAGATCTTGCATATTTCAAACTGTATTATTGGGTGGTGTTTGCTGGCCATTTTAGCAGTCTTTTGTCATCTGATAATCAACATTTTGGCCATTGTCTTGCTCTTGGCTCGGACAGTAGAATGTTTCTATATAGAGTCAATGATCCTAACTATTTCAAGCAAGTTCTCTTTAACACCTTCCATGTTCATGACGAGCTGATCTCGTCATGAGGCACGATGCTCCGGTGCTCATGACGAGCTCAGCTCGTCATGAGCCGTGTAACGCTCACACGTGGGGATAATTCCCCTGCTGTGCTGAGCGTTCCACGGGAACGGGTGCAGCTGTGACGAGCTCAGCTCGCCATGAGCCGTGTAACGCTCACACGTGGGGATAATTCCCCTGCTGTGCTGAGCGTTCCACGGGAACGGGTGCAGCTGTGACGAGCTCAGCTCGTCATGAGCAGTGTAACGCTAACACGTGGGGATAATTCCCCTGCTGTGCAGAGCGTTCCACGGGAACGGGTGCAGCTGTGACGAGCTCAGCTCGTCATGAGCACCGGAGCGCCGTGCCTCATGACGAGCTGAGCTCGTCATGAGCATGGGGGCGCTGTGCGCGCCCCCAGCACAGCGGGGGAATTTCCCCCCGCAGCGAAGGGGTTAAGACTATCAGGGATACTGCATACATATTGTACGAAATTTTTATTAAATGCTCTTTATCTCTTACTCACGGCAACCTTCCTTTGTGGGGCAACCTGATGCTTCTGGAGGCTTTCATGACTCGATCGGTAGATCATGGACTAGCTATGGGATAGATCGTCTTGGACACTTATATAATTTCAATGGTTTCGGACCATTCGAAAGCTTACAACTCTCATTTGAACTCCCACGCCAGCTGTTTTTCAAATACCTGCATATCAGGGACTATTTCCTAAGACGCTATGCGTCAGTGGCGAGCTCTGAGGTATAGGCATGTTTGTATGAAGAATATCGAAAATCACTAATAAGCAGGGCACAAGTCCTAAACAAAGAAGTGGGGGGACGCTGTCACCGGAAGTGACGTCACAACAGGAAGTGAGTGATGTCACGAAAGGTGCCGAGCTCCTCATCCCAGCTAGGACAAAGAGTGAAGTCCAGCTGCTTGGCAGGGGGGACGGCATCCCCCCGGTAAAATAAGTGGGGGGACGCCGTCCACTCGCGTGGTACCCCGACTCGAGCCCTGCTAATAAGTACTATGTATCAGTATTTCTGTCAGTTCAGACTAGACAGCAATGCAAAACTGGGCGTAAAATGGAGCAATGCTTTGGGCTAAGCCATCACCCCCACAGCAGTCAATTCTGAAATTATGCATTAGAAACATTAGACAAATCAGTACATTCTATCAATCTAAAAGTGCAACAATTCTGCAACAATTCCGCACGATCTGCATGCTATATTACACTCCGAAGAGGATAGCTAATTGGGCTGCCCTTTTTTCACATAATTATGAATTTGCTGCATTTGCCACATAACCCATCTTCTGCTGTATAATTTGCAGATTAGAAAAAAAATGTTCAAACGAATCAAAAGTTACTAAAAATGCGAGGACGTGTTTGCACTCAGTAGAACGCCCTTCGCAAAGGTTAACTGTTCTTCTTTAAATTGCTTATTTATATATTTAGTTGTTAACCTGACAGTATTGCCAAGTGTAAAAATTACCAATTAAGAAATTAGTACTATAAAAAAAATTGCTGCAGTATTTTGTGGCTCGCTGCACAATTTAGTGAATCATGCCGCATAATTTGGTGCTCCCCTGCCGCATAATTTCAGTGGCTCTGACAATACTCTTTCAACAATGCACTCCGAAGGGCTCCCAGAAACCTAATGCAAACAGGAGGGCTTTATAACCACGCCAGCAGTATAATGAAGCACTATGTGAAACATCAATCAAACCACCCACAAAGTGCTTCTGATCTCCTAAGGGGCAAAGAAAGCGCTATATCACTACCAATGCGTTAGAACTACTCTCAGCGTCCAAGCAATTTCATATGCAATCTGTCAACGAGTAAGAAAGTCAGCCTTCAGCTATCTCTCTCTCTCTCTCTCTCTCTCCCTCTCTCTCTATCTCTCTCTCTTTTCTACTCTGAAGTTTTGCACGGGTCGTGCGCTCTTATCAATCTTACCGCCTTTTCCCGCCCACCGACACTTTCCTTACCATTATCTCGTGAGATCAAGTCCACTGTTGGTTGCGTCCATTATATGTTTCCACCTTTTGTAATTGGTAATGATGTGTTTAATGCGAGTAATCTTTAATGAGATTAGCTCATTTAATTACATTGTACAGCTATTTAGGCGAAATGACAAAAAACGCTGAATAAATTATTTTCCGTTATCATGGTTGTCCCATCACTTCTCTTCCATGTTTGTCCTGGACATTCCGAACAGGTAACACGAAAGAATGAATCGCCCCTTCACACACCACACAGGGGCGTAGCGACCATTGGTGCAGCAGGTGCAGTGGCACCGCGACCCACTTAACCACGTCAACGCTGTAGTCCGCTACCCCAACACCAGTTAAAGAGGACCTTTTCCTTGCTTGCACTTATGGTTCACGGAATCCTTGCCAGGCTGCTGACACCGCAGGAAGAAAGAAAGACAATGCTGACCGCTGCTGCGTCTCTCTCTGGTCGGCGAATGTTCTGTGACTCCCGCAACATTTATGATGCTCAGTTTTCATAACCGCATAATTTGCTTCGCTTGCCGTCGCCCCCGGTTCAATTTCACTGCTTGCCATGCGGTCCCATATCATTTACGTTGCAACAGTTTTCAGCTCCTCTTAATTTCGTTCCACACAATTTCCACCGCGGATAATTAATATAATTGAACCTTTGAGTCCAGAACAGTTTGTGTTGGTTTCCAATCCGGAGTGCGCATTTTTGTCCAGGACGTTGCTTGCTTTCCATCTGCGCTATCCTGGTTTGCTGCTCCTTGCACCTGGCTAGTCTTACGTCAGGACTCTCCCACAGCCAGTGAAGTCATTCCTCATTACGCTGCTTTCCTTCCTTCTGTCCTCTTGTTCTGCAGCTGTTGCACTCTATGCGGAGGTGGAACGGCGTGTTTGTTAGTTCAGCTTCTCCCCTGGAGGGCAGTTAGTCTCCTCCCAGTTAGGGAAGGCTGTTCTCCCTCACGAAGCTGCCTCTCAGTGATCAATAATGCCTGACATTTAGCGCCAGAAACTACTGTGAACACTGCCATCTAGAGGATAATGTCTGCACAGCAGGTCAAAAAACACTTCTTGGGTACTTGGTATTGCGCAATACATAAATCTTCACAATACCCCTAGGTGGCACGTGTACAGTTCTGTCTTTCATTGGCACCGGCGTTAAGACGTCAGTTAAGAGCTCCCATCTCCCAAGACATCCGACGGCCCAAGAGCCAACATTCTTTCTCAACCGCACAAATCGATCCGATCTAAAGGCTTGCTTTGGTAAATAATATTTTTTTTTTACATAACTCTTTGTCTCGGTTCTATTCTAAACGCCGTACGGTACGTGAGAAGTGGTACTGTTTGCCAGTTTGAGTTTAACTACCACCAAAATGAGGCGCATGTGCCAGGATTCCAACTTTGAATTTGTAGGTCATAGCAGCGAGCGTTTAACTCACTAAGCAAGGCTGCCAGTAATAACAGCCCACTAAAAGGATCTGTTTAACAAGCATTTACAATGCAATGGTCTCGGCATTATTAAAGGTAGAGCTATTGGCATTGCTCATGACATTTTTTTTTAAAATCGTAAATAAATGGCATTGTCATTTACATTGCAATAGCTTAATCGTTAAATAAATTGCATTGTCATTTACAATGCCAAGAGTGACCCATGCTCTGTGGCTGCACTGCAGAGAGTCCCCCACACACACACACACAGAGCGAGCCTCACACACACACACACACACACACACACACACACAGGGCCCCACACACACACTCACGTGAATGGTGAAATGAAGACGTGCTCATGAGGGCAGTGAAGCTGTATACTTTAAAATGCTTAATAGCCACCTTTATTTTCCAAGCACTACGAATACTCGTGTTTGCGTTGTGGTCGGAATTATGAGTTGAGTGTTATTTACTCATCCTAGTAATCACTGGGTGTGTTAAATATCCCTCCTTCTTTAAATTTTGTGAGGTTAAACCTGCCGGAGTGTAACAGGGTAAAAGTATAAAGTATTGAGCGCACATTCCGATTTTGGTGCAGTAATCACTAAAATCAGCATGTTATACCCCATAAACTTGTCATAAGTGTTATTAATCGCATAACGGACCCTACGGTATACTTATTTATCAAGTACGATCCAGAGCACCTTCCTTCTCGCAAACTCTGAATCAGGGGCTTTTTCTTGACTTTCTGTGCGATTGTTCGTTGCTGCTAGCTGTGCTGCTTTAACCCCTCAAATCGTCTCCGTGCTGTGCTTTGTCTGCTCTCGCTTTAAAGATCAGCGAGTGCATTTCTGGAGTTTTTGCACCAAATGCTGGCAATGCGCTTTTGTTTCAGACGCTCTATGCACCACAGAGAAGTTGTTCCACTAACTCCTTCCCGTTATCTTGTTTTCTGGACATGTTTCTCCGTGTTGTTTCCATGTGTTATTACTAAATCTTGTACAACGGTGTGAAACTTGAAAGGGTGAAGCCTGCGCTATAATAAAACAACAGCATAGCCACCTTGTAGGTCTGTGTTCAGAGAGAGCTCCCTTTGCGAGACAAGCGATGCGTGGCACGGCTGGTTTGCGGACAAAGGTCCCTTTTCGTGGAGGTGACTGGCTCCAGGCTCAACCCAACTGAAGCAGCTGCCCCGCCCGCACGGTCCTCTTGAGTGGGGCTGTCGCGTGGGGGTGGGGTGGTGGTGGTGGTGGTGGGGGGGGGGGAGGTGGTCTGCAGCAGTGACCGTGGTGGGCTTGTGCAGAGAGATGAGTAATGGGACAGCAGCCATGACTGTCTACGGACCAAGCGGCGCTTAGGTTATTTGTCTGTGCGGTGGCATGTCAGGTTTTGGCCGGATCCTTGGGAGCCAGGGTGTGGCGGAGGGGCAGGAGCTGCTACATATGGTTTATGGTGGGAAGGGGCTGCTGCTGTCTATGGTTATGAGTAGGCTTCTGGGTTTTGGCCGGGCCCTGAGGAGCCAAGGGTGGGGGTGGGGGTGGAGGGGCAGGGTCTGCTTCCTCTGGTTTGGGGGGGTGAGGGGGGGAGGGGGGGAGTGTTGGCTGGGCCCTGGAGGACCCTTGCAGCAGCAGAGTGGTAAGTGTGTGGTATGAGGCGAGGGGGCATTTTAGAGCATACATTTGCACATATATCACTTGGGCATCGCGTGGAAGCGCACTGAATTTACAAACTGCACATTTGCTTTGAAATGCCCAATAACTTTGCACAACATACAGCTTTACTGAAATATCTATACGTTTGTCAACTTTCAGGGAATATTTCTCATTTTCGCACCTATCAGAAACGTTGTTTCCGTCACACTTTAGAATTAAAAACGTGCCTCCTGTGCGCTTTCCTTCATACGGACATATTTTTAATTATGTGCCAGTTTATTTCCAGGTGTTCAAATGTTGCTGGGTGTTAGAAAAGAAATCCCAACCTACTACCCTTTCTTTCACACTCCCTGACCCCAGATAGGTCACTTTACAAAATCCTCTCTTTGCAGTCACAGGACGAAAAGTTAACAGCAATATCTTTTTTCCAGAAGCCGTTTGACCCCTGACCTTGAATGCCTTGCAAACGCAAAAGATCACATCACACTGTAAAGCCCTCTTGCCAGCTCATTCTTGTCCTGAACTGCAGCATAGCAATCCTGGGGGTCGGCGGCAGTCTTCACCCCCCTACTGCCAGCGCCTATACTGTTCCATGCAGGTCAGTGGGGATGGGGGGGGGGGGGGGGGGGGGGAGTCCGTCACACTCAGTCCGAGTTGGCCAAACAATGAGAGAATAAACAGGCCCTTGTCCTATCTGTGAGGGGTCAGTGGACACGGTATTTCTAAGTACAAATGACTCTGCCCTAGCCCCGCCATACTTTTACTCATTCTCCCCCCCCCCCCACTCCCCCCCGCCACATACCGATGATGCATTCTGGGAGCTCGGTTTTTCATCAAAGCCCCTTTAACCCTTTCCCGCCCGCTTTTAACGCCCCTGTTGCAAAGTTTCGCCCTAATTGCTGAGGGCGAGTTGGTTCGTTAAATTAAAATATGCCGATACTGAGCCGGCTGAACGGCTACTAAAACAAGCATTCACCAAAAGAACAGAACAGCTCGCTGTATATAATTTAACACTGATAAGATATGTTACCTCTTCATTCGCAAATAGAAACACGCCTTGTGTAAAAAGATTCTTCTACAAACGAAATTACCGAAGTTGCTAATTTCTGGTACTTAATTGCGACACATCGCGGGGTAGTATGGGGGGGGTGAGGGTATCTCGGGGTAGTATGGGGGGCGAGGGCATCTCGGGGTAGTATGGGGGGCTAAGGCATCTCGGGGTAGTAGGGGGGGCGAGGGGGGCAGTAGAAAAGGTTCATTGTGCCATTTGTTCGGATTGACTGCTAGGAGCTGCTCCTTGAATAACACGAGCAAAGGTACATTTGGGGCTACTGTCACCTCTGGTGGAGCGCGAGCTGCTTTGCAATTAAGCGCGGTTTTATGGAAGTGGGAACGCTCCTTTAATTAAGCAGACCGGGTGACCGGGATTCCATTACACCCTTCGAGAAGATGGCGTTTCTTTTTGCCATTTCAAGGGAGGCCCATTGGGATGAACAAGTAACAGGGCAAAGAGTAGCGCCTCCGCCTCTAGGGATACTTGTGCGAGCTAGGCGCAGGACACCACCACCCACTAGAGCACACCCGGACTCGGAAATCCTCCGAGGTGCATGCCACGACCTGGACCTTTTCTCCCCATTTAGTGTCCACAACTGAAGCTGCCCATTGTCTTTCAGGAACGTACTACTGTGTTTTTTTAATATGTACAGACTCCTCTCGCATAGCGCCTTTTTTGCTCCAGAGCCTTTTCAAAGTAAGCGCGCATTTATTATACCGAGCTGATGATGTTTGGCGCACTTTGTGGATCCTCTCTCCTTGCAACTGCAGGGGGGACGGGACTGGCGCGGGGGACGGGACCCGAGCTGATGATGTTTGGCGCACTTTGTGGATCCTCTCTCCTTGCAACTGCAGGGGGGACGGGACTGGCGCGTGGGGACGGGACTGGCGCGGGGGGAGGGGGAGGGACGGGACTGGTGCAGGGGGAGGGACGGGACTGGCGCGGGGGGGGGAGGGGTCGGGACTGGCGCGGGGGTTAAAAAATACATTTGAAAAAAAAAGAAAAAGCTTACCTGACTGCCCGTGTCCGCGTCAGAGCTGAGGAAGGGGCTCTAGAGTGGGTGGAAAGCGGCAGCATCACCGTACTCGGCGCAGGCTAGGCAGCAATGGCGGCCACAAAGCTTACGGCATTTTTCGGATTTGGGGGCGTGTTTTGCTGTCCTGAGTGACGGACGATGTCACAGGGCTAAAGAATGCAAAAAATCACGCCCCCAAATCCGAAAAAGACGGGGCTTGTTTGAAGTGATGCATCTCTCCTCCAATGGCTGGCCTCCTTTTAGGAAGCCAGCCAATGGTGAGAGACGGGGCAGGGAGGCGGGTTCTGAGGCCCCACTAGAGGACATTAATTCTCTGACCGGAAGCTGCTTCGCAGCTTCGTCCCGAGACCTAATAAAAACCTAGGGGGCATATTATCAAGGGCTGGCGATAAACTTATTGCCGCTTTAGCATCCGTTTTCGGGGGAAAAACGGCGAAAAGTATGCTAGGTTCTTTGCTGATTCAACAGTTCTCTTAATTTCCCGAAATGCTCCTTCACAATGGGTGGACCACTGGAAAGATTGCCCTTGTTTAGTGAGCTTCCTTAACGGGTAGCTTAATGTAGCATAGTCGGGAATATATCTGGAGCAGTAGCTGGCCATACCTAGGAACGATCGTATATCGCCAACGTCCTTCGGGCTTGGTGTGTCATTTAACGCTGCTACCCTTTCTGGGTCTGGTTTCATTCCATTTCCAGAGAATAGGTGTCCGAAAATTTTTAGTGTTGGTTTGTGCAGTTCACATTTAGCTTTGTTAAGTGTGAGGTTCGCGTCCATCAGTGCTTGACAGACCTGATTCAGCGCTTTGTTGTGTTCAGCTGCCGTTGCTCCGTATACGAGGATGTCATCACTGTAGTTCAGAACCTGTGGGATGTGGTGTATTGTTCTCCTGATGGCCTCTTGAAATATCTCTGCCGCTGATTACACTCCGAAACTTAGCCTCTTATATCTGAATATTCCAAGATGTGTTGAGAATGTTGTGATGTATCTTGACTTTTCATGCAACTCTAGCTGATGGTATCCTTTGTTGAGGTCCAGTTTTGAAAATATCTTTGCTCCATTGAGGGACGTGATCATGTCACTGATGTGTGGGCCAGGATGTCTCTCTCTTTCGATGGCCGTATTGGACGCTCTCATGTCTACACACAGACGAACTCGGCCCGTTTCTCCTTTCTTTGGGACCACCACGACCGGGGAGACCCACGGGGTCGGCCCCTCCATTCTCTCGATGATGTCTGCTTCTAGCAGGTCTCCGAGTTCCTTCTCCACGGCTTCTTGTAGGTGAAATGGAATTTTTCGGTGGTGTTGTGCCACCGGCGTGACTTGTTCATCTATATGTAGTTTTATTTGACAGTTCTTCAGTTTTCCTAGACCTTGGAACAGCTTTGGGAATTTTCGGATGAGTGCTGGTTTGTCAGTGACTCTGAATAGGATATCCACCAGTTTCAGCCGTTCGGCAGTTGCCAGGCTCAGGAGGCAGTCGGCTTCGGGCCCTTCAATGACATCGATGTACGCTGGCATTGTCCGATCTTCATATGAAAGGTCAGTTTCGAACTTTCCAAGGCACGTCAGTGGCTTTTCAGCCATCCACGTATACACTTGCACATGGGCCTCCATTAGTTCGGGCGGTGGATTCATCCGGTGATATTCAGTGGCTGGTAAATAGTTTAGCGTTGCCCCACTATCGAGCACAAACTGGGTGGGGTAAGAGCCAACGTTGATGTCCAGACGCGGGTTTTCCTTTAGTTGGTCAAGGTCTGCCACCCGATAGAGGTATTCTTTTCGGGGAACGGGTGATGGAGATCGAGATCCTCTTGAGGATGATCGCCGAGACTGACATGTCCTGCAGGAGCGGCCGCTTGATTGTGACGACCCAGAGGATGAGTCACGTTTGTCTTCGACAGCCCTGACATGATGGCGACTGTTTGGGTATCGTCGGTGGCTTCCCTTGTGATCGCTCTTCGACACTGCCCCGCACATGCTTTCAAAATGGTTGTCTCTCCCACATTTCCGGCATTGCTCACCCAGCGCTGGGCATGCATCTGCATGTGGGAAGTCGTAGCCGCATCGGAAACATTTGGTGTGCTTGTCCGAGCGTCCTTTCGTGTATCTCTTGTCTTTGTGCCCTCTGTGGGACTGGTGGTGATGTTTCTTAGACCTGGACGAGCGATCATGTGGCGGAGACCACCGATGTTCGTGCCGAGACTGCATCCTGAAGGCTTGTTCCGGTCTCTCGCTTTTCCCGCTTTCCATGCTCTTTGCGTAATCGTCAGCTTGCTCCTCTACTCTCGTCATGTCCACGATTTCTGCTAGTGTGTAGCTTTTCTTCAGTAGCTTGCGTCTCAATGGTTCGGAGAGGCATCCTTCTATGACTCTTAGTCGCAGAGCGTCTTCCTTTGAAAACTTGTCAAACTCGCAGTGCTTTGCTAGGCGGTTCAGACAAGTCATGAACGCCTCCATTCGTTCACCTCTCTCTTGCACGGCCCTGTTGAGGGTGTACCGCTCATACCGGTACCGGTCAAGGTTCTTTTTGTGCAGAAATTTACCGTCCAGGGCTTCCCGTGCTTTTGTGTAGGACACCAAGGATTCTTCTGGCAGTTCTTTCATGATCCGGCCACCGTCCCTGCCAATCAGGTTCCTGAGGAAGAGTAGTTGTTCTTCCTTGTCGGTTATCTTGGATGCTTTTAAGAAGTCTTCAAAGTCTTCTATCCATTCTTGCCACCGCAGGCTCATGCTCCTACCAGATTCGAGAATGAGGGGTTCGGGGCGCCACAGGAGAGATGCTCGCGACGTACTCCCAGGGGCAGGGTCAACCATTGTTCGCTCGTAGTTCCTGACGTCTATTGCAGTCCGTGTTCACTCTCTTGGCCGGTCTCGTTGCACTCACCAGTGCTTGCTTGTGATCTTCGTTGCACTTGCCAGTGCTTGTTTGCTGTTTGCGTTGCACTCGCCAGTGCTTGTTCGTAGAATTTGTTGCACTCGCCAGTGCTTGTTTACTATGTTTGTTGCACTCACCAGTGCTACTTTATCTCCGTTGCACTCGCCAGTGCTTGTTTAGTATCTTCGTTGCACTCGCCAGTGCTTGTTTATTATCTTCGTTGCACTCGCCAGTGCTTGTTTGTAGTCTTCGTTGCACTCGCCAGTGCTTGTTCCCCCCCCCCCCCCCACCCCCGTTGCACTCGCCAGTGCTTGTTTGTAAACTTCGCTGCACTCGCCAGTGCTTGTTTGTTACTTTAGGACCTTTGCCTGACTTCAAAATGGCCGCCGGCAATCCCTCGCAGGGGATTGGTCGAGACTGCCTGACTTCAAGATGGCCGCCGGGAATCTCGTTTTCGGCAGGATTTCGGCCGATTTCATTCAATTTTCTACCGGGAGTCCTTCTGGGTCGGCGTCTTCACTCACCGAAGCCGGGGATCCGCCGCTGGAGACACAAAAGGTAAGGAGGCAGTCTTCTTCCTTTTCCACCGCCGAGGTGAGCACTCGGTGGGTGGTAGTCTTGCCACGCTTCCGCCGCCGAGGTGGGCACTCGGTGGGCGCTCTTCAGGTCCGCGTCTGGCCCCGCTTCGCCGCCGAGGTGGGCACTCGGTAGGCGCTCTTCTGGTCCGCTTTCGCTGCCGAGGTGGGCACTCGGTGGGCATTTCAAGTCGGCTTTCTTCTTTTTGCAGATCCGCTTTCGCCGCCGAGGTGGGCACTCGGTGGGCGTTCTCCCTGGGTACACGCCGCCGAGGTGGGCACTCGGTAGGCGCTTTGGGCAACCGAGGTGGGCGCTCGGTAGGTCCCAGCACAATTCTGCCACCGAGGTGGGCACTCGGTGGGCGTTTTCTTTTCTTGACACGCAGCGCGCTCGAGCCTCCGGACGTGGGGCGAGCTCCGGGCCAGTCGGTCGCCGGTCGCTGCAGTGGCTATTCACACGTGCAGGGTGTCTTTAGCCTCGTCGCCAGTTGTAGAGTCGTTGTTGACTCATTGACCACGCGGACAACTGCTTTAATAGGGAGCTTCTTTATTCATGTCTTACAGGCATGGTGGTCAGCAGTGAACTGCCCTTTCGTCCCCCAGCTCCTCCCTTTCCTCCCGCCCTCGGCCTTCCCTCGGGCTGGTCCTGGTACCTGACCAGTGTGGTCACTGGGCACTGTCCATTGGCTACATTACAGGTGGGTTACGGTGATACAACCCCAGGGTCGTGTCAGCAAGGGTATAGCCGTTTACAAGTGAACATCGCTGGTTTTCCAGCGATGTTGGGCCATTTCCCCGCTATCGCTGGAATTTTCATTGTCAATGCGATAAGGGTTGTTAATACAGCGCTAGCTTGGCGATCAATTCCGGCGATGGGAAAACTCGCGCTAAGCGCGGCCAGCAATATTTATTACTGCCGCTTGATGATATGCCCCCCTACTAGATTTGTCTTTCCTTGTGTGGCGTTCAGAACACAGTTTTTTTGTAGTTAGTTGTTCAAGTTTCAAGTTTTTATTAAATTTAATATATACCTATACTGAGGTCAGCAAATACACAGACATAGTGTAATTTTTTTTTTTAAATAGTTCGTTGTTACCTAGTGACCTGTACGGGGAAGTGGGAGATCCACTAGATTAGGATCTTGCCGCTGTTTTTAATACTGATCCGGAGGTCTTGGCCAGAAATTTGCTGACTTTGTCGCAGGGCAATTTCCAGACACCACACACACTCAGTTCAACCTGCAAGGGTGGGGGTGAGGGAATCTGTTATGTTCTGTTCCAGCTGGCCCTAACATAGGCGTCACTTAAAGGGCCACAAGCACGTCATTTGTCCCTGGAGCATAACACTGTGATGCCAATATCGTTGAAGGAAGCAAAGGCATCCAGCTTGTCACATCGAAGGGCTTAAAATCTAAACTATTATTTGGGGTGAGGTTATTTTTTTAAACTTTATTTTTGAGGGCTTGAAATGAATGATGGTTTAACTTAGCCCACAATTCTGCTTATATATCTTGTTGAAAAGAGAGTGAACAAAGATGGGGCGGCTCCTCCGTAATGGCAGAGGAGCGTCGCCCCACTGCCCAGATGCAGATGATGATAAATAAAATGATATTAACACGATGTTAACTATCATTTTATTTATCACTGTCTCGAGCAGTGCAATAAGTATAGGGCGGGCCGGGCACAGCAGGGAGGAGTAGGAGTAGTGAGCACTTATAAGTGCGCATGTCTGTCTGGCCTGCCATCTTAGGCTGGCTAAACAGACATGTACACTTAGGTTTCTCCAACCCAGCAATATTGGACCCCCAGGTTGGAAAAACAGCACTGGCTCCCAGGCACTGTCTGAGCGGAAATTGAGGCTGCTGAGACCAAATCTCGTGCTGCTCTCACATAGGATCAGCGCTTGTATTCGGTGGGTAGCCAGTGCTTTGAGTCACATCCCCTTCTGAGGAGCAACGAGGTGGGCGGCAGCATCAGCGGGAGCGGAGCAGCAGGTACGTTTTTTAATATTTTTATTTTATCACCCGACCTCTCCTCCCTGCTGCCCTACCATTTTACATGGGCAGCCACTGGGAAAAAAGGAAAAAGCAATGAGGCATATGGAAAAAGAGGAACATACATCAACAGTGTTATATTAGGGACTGACCTTAAGAAAGTAATCAGCATTTGCAACAGATCATTGAATAGTAGCTGATGATCCACAATATTGCAACATACCATTACCCAGGTTTCTGAGGCACTACCTTCACCTTCCCAAGAGAGGGACTGATCAGAGAGTCCAGAGTGGAGAAGGGTCATGGAGAGAATTGCGGGCTTGCCTGCCAACATGTGAGCTGTCTCCAGGGCTTTAAGTGGGATGAAAAAACTGGGGGTCTCTCAAAGGGGCGTGGGCAATGTAATTAAGGGCATGGCTTAAAAACACCTAAGCTAAAAAATCTGTGTTTAGCACAGTGTGCCGCCCAACTTGTATTTTGCTGTTCCTGTCATTGCGTCCATATATATGATACAACAAGTCATGTCATACCTACAAGTCAGGTCTATTGGCTTTGTCAATGGTTGCTAGTTGCATAAGATAAATAAGCAGAAACTATGGCTTGTATACAATATTAACCCCTTAGCTGCGGCGGCTATTCCGCCGCAGCGCTAGGGGGGAGGGGGGCCACGCGTGCTCCCGTACTCGTGACGAAACCGCTCCGTCACGAGCCTCGGGTGGGCTGTGCTTGTGACGGAGCGGTTCCGTCACGGCCCCGCCCGCTTAATAGAACGCGCCGCGCAGGCGCGGCGAGCGGGCCGTGACGGAACCGCTCCGTCACCAGCACAGCCCACCCGAGGCTCGTGACGGAGCGGTTCCGTCACGAGCACGGAACGGGTTAAAAACACTTCCACTTAAAGCTCTGGTGGTGACACCACAACAATGTTGCTGCTTGTGAGATTCAAAATGAGAAGGGAAATCCAGAGAGAAAATGACTCTCTTTAAATGATTTCCTTTCCCCTACAACGCTCACCACGCTGCACATCGATGTGCCTGCTGTCACTGCAGTCCGGAAAAAAAAACAGACCGCCTGTGCCAGGGCACAAAACAGAGCCCGATAGAGACAGGTTTCGAGGCCCCCTAAAAAACTGCATGTGCTCAGACCCGGTGAGACCCAACCCACTTAAACCCCTCGCTGTCTATAAATGATTGGCGAACTGGAGCCATACCTTCCTGAAATATGAACTCTATGGTGTATGACCGCGAATGGGGACAGGTTTTTGACTTCTCCAAGCACTATATTCCAGTGATAAGCATGCACTGTAAGAATGTCACATATATTTACTCATATTAGTTATTACGCCAATAAACATTTTACAAATAAGAGTTTATTATGACTTAAAGGAGCTAATTTCAGCAATGTGAAAGAAATGAAAGATTGAGACAAAGACCAGCAAGGCTCTACACATATGCCTTACGGTTGCATGCTGCTGTTTGATGCTGGTTCATAACTTAGTAAAAACACACAGTTTTATTACAAGGATTGAAAGGATTACTCGATAACTTGCAAACATTTTTTTTTCCTGTGGTATTATCCAGACTTGAAAACATGTGACAAAAATAATAGAATTTTGTCACATTGTCAAGCGGGCTTCAGAAAAACAATTGCCACAATTGACCAGGTGTTTAGGTTCTTTCTAATTTTAGGAAAGATTGGCTTTACGCATTGTGTTTATCAGTCTTCACTCGGATTTAGACACTGTCCCTGGACACTTGTCGATGAATTCCATACAAGATTTTAGTAACCCATTGGATCTCCTGAACATCTTGGTACGGCTCCACAAGAAGAATTTTTCCTCAGTGCATTGGGATCAAACAGGGGAAAACAAAAAATTCTTCCCATCAATAAAGGTGTTTGACAAGCCTGTTCCTTAGCTCTCTTTTTGTTTGCTTTATATAAGTCAAGTGGTAGAGGCCACTTGTAACTATATCAACGATGCCCCTGGATTAGGTGCGGCTAAGATTGCCACCCTTTTAATTGCCTCTAGGTTTTCAGGCTACACAACCCTGAAGAATCTACTTGACGGGTTCACTGATTTCTGTCACTATGTGAGGTTAGCCGTCAACACTGAAAACCAAGTTGAGGATGTTCAGACCACATAAAGGTGAAAAAAAAAAGTTACCATGGACAATTGTCCCCTTGAAAAGGTCTGAGAGTGTATCTACCTTTGGTTGACATTCTGATGTTGCAAGTGAAGCAATCAAAGACATTCATAGATCAAAGGTGCAACTTCCTAATTTACCAGAAAAAATGAAGGCTGCTGATATCCCCTGCCCTAGATGCATTAAAAACATAGCTCCGAAACACTACAAATATGGAGTGGAAATATGGGGCCATTCCAACATTATACGATTATCCATCTGTGAAAACAATTTCATCAAAACCCTGGAGAGACTATCCCCAGCTCCAAACATCTTAACTTATCTGGACTTTGCGATTGCTTTCCATACCCAAACACTCGCTCATCATTGATGTAAACGACCAACATATGGTCTGTACATAAGCGTAAATTTTGTCTGAAAGCACTATCAGATGTTCTGGGCAATACCTAAATGGATTGGCTATGTCTGGGATGGGCTGGGCTGGGGCAAATTAGGATATTGCTCTATTGGGCTTCACCTAACTTGATGACTTCAGACGCAGATTTGGAGGTTGAGCTAGTTCATAGAATTTTGGCACAAGAGAATCCCCCCTTGAAAAACCCTCACAGCATCCTGACAAAAGCATTTCTGACTTGCAGGTGTGTGCCCAAATATTTAGACAAAGTAATTCCAGTACTTGCAAAGACTTTGCACTTTAAACTCATCGCCCTCATTTTGTCGGTGAATTATTAGCCATACAACTGGTAAAAAAAAGTCAAAATCAGTCTAAATATTTATATTGTTGTCTAAACAGGAAGGAAGATGAGATGCATTTCCTGATCCCCTGTCCAACTTAGTCTGCCATAGTAAGGAGAAAACGACTTTGCCCACTACTGAGAGACTTGGGTTTAGAAATCTGAAACTGGCATTATAACCTGTGACGTCAGTTACATCAATATCTGTGGTCCTGCTTGCAGCCTGGACTGTCAAGCGTGGTTGTTGGGACTCGAAATGTTGGCAGCCTTCTTTTATCTATGAGTTTTAGGTGTAATTGTGTCTCTTTGGACTGAGTTTAGTGTTTTTTTTTATTGGTTGTACCCAAAATAAACTTACATTGAAAAACATACAATGATTGTATAACTCGTGACCAGTAGCTAACATAAGGATTGTGTCAAAAAAAGCAGTAAACCTCTGAAATTTCTACATAAAATACAAAACTGTGACCTTCTTGGTACTTTCTGAGCTTTGCAGCAGGTACATTAACCCTCCACGCTATTTTATCATGAGCAAAAGCTGTGACTAGATTGCACACAGATCTCTCCAACAACCGCTAGGTTTACCTTTTATGCTATTATACCCTGGGACTTGCTAGGTACACAAAGATCTCTTCAACAGAGAGTAACCCCTCTTAAGATATTTTAAAACACACTCTGTTTGCTGCCAAATAAATAAGAGAGAACAGCTATACTGTATTATGTTTCCTTGCAGCCAATTTCTTTTTTGGCAGAATACAAGACAAAAATGTAAACTAACTGTCAGCTAACCCATGTGACGCTGCCCCATTTCCACTGGTAGGTACTCCCTGACTCACAGAGGGACTTTTCATTTCCGGCACTGCCATGGACATGGTGACCTGGCACTGAAACTTGGCACTCCGAGTTCGCCTATGAAGAAGTTTAAGGTTTGACCTATTTGCAAAAGTACACTAAGTTTTCTGTACCCCAAGTTGGCAGGGGTGGGTGAGCGGGAATGTTTAAGCCTTGGCTATGAAAATGAACAAAGCGTGGCTTCCTAGGGGAGAGCTTGCACCCCTTAAAAATACAGAAAACGAGGAGCTGATGAGCAGAGAGCCCTGGCAGGATTACACCGAGAAGAACGCTGTTTATTAAAGACATGGCCTTTATTATTGTTGGCACGATGACAGGTGAGGAGAGTTTTGAACAAAGGCTGCCTCTGAGTTGGAAGCCACTGAAGTCAGGCCAAGTGGGTGGAGATGCGGGCGAGCCCTAGAATTAGACAAGCTGCAGAATCCTGATCTAATTGCCTTCTCAGCAGAAAACAGGGTGGAAAGCTGATGTAGAGGACCTTCAGTGCTCAAGTCACGAGAGAATGATTAACTGTACCGATGTTTCGTGATGGGAAAAGGAGGAAAAAGATCTTTCAAAATGAACAAGATAAAATCAGGGGGAAGTAAGTTTGGTAAAGGAGAGCTAGAAGTGAAAGGCGACTTACAGATTAAATGTTCGACTGATTAGTTCTGGGGGGTTATTGAGCGACCCCCGGCCACAACGCGCTGTCACAGTGTGCGGCGATTTGCCATAGACTATGACTATTATTTTTCTGGAGTTGAGCGGGCTCCTATCCATCCTCCGATAGAGGTCTTGCATCTATAAAGCATTTTGATGAAGAGACCTATCTCTGCTAAACCTAGAGGCGAAGATGTTTTTGGGAGTAAGTAATTTAGCCGCCAAATTTGAACAGAGTGCGTTCTGGTGGTTAAGGGCGTACACCACATCCATGGCGGTGAGCGTCTTCATCTTGGCGTGCTTGGTGTAGGTGACGGCGTCCTGTATGACATTCTCGAGAAAAACATTGAGCACACAACTCATAGATGAGGCCTTAGATGCACTTGACTCCTAAACGGTGCGCTACGCAGCGAATGTCAGCCTTGGGGATGTCCTGGATGTTGTGCCAAATCACCTTCTATGCCTCTTGGCTCCAACCTTGCCGAGACGATTTCCTCCTTTGTTGCATCCAGGCATGGTCTTCTACTCCTTCAGAAGGTGGGAACAAGGTTTAAGTCTCAGCGCTTGTACAACATCTTGTGATTCTGGTCAACTCACTTAATCACCCATGCCTAAAAAAAAAAAAAAAAAAAAAAAGAATGTGACCTTGTGTAATGTAACTGGTGCTCATTTACAGCACTCCAATACCTTCTGGTCGAGCATGCAAGTTTGTGCTATATAAAATGACAACAAAAGAGGCTAATGATTTACTGGTCTTCATCATCACTGGCGATGAAAGTGATAACAGCCCAAGTGACCTATTTTCCTGTAAAGTCAAATCAGGCAGCAATGTGGCACTATGCAACTTGCAAATGTCTGACTTATTCTGATGACCTGGAAGTCTCCAAATGGCATCTGGAATGGGTGGTCAATCTTCAGTTGCTCAGAATATTTGTATGTCTGTGTCATTCCTCCTCACCTTCACTTGTTTATTATATATTGATATTCAAATGTCTTCTAACAGAAGGGATGTACATTTTATTAAGATGACAGAAGGGAAGAACTGCAGTAGAGAGGGTGATCTGCATACAACATCTTTAGAAACACTGGTCGCCTTTATGGTGCGGATGAGGAGAAATGTAAACCCCTACAGTGAAGTGGCCCCAAAGCATTTATTTATTCTGGTTTTTATAAAGACCCCAAAGGGTGCCAAGTGCCTTGCAAAGTTACAGAGTGCATTGATATCATCACTAGTGATAGGTGCTACATACAGTAAAGGCGGATACAGAACAAGGACTGTGCAAGGTATTATACACCTATACACAAGTGGTCCTGAAAACTATGGAGCGAACATAGGGTCTTATTTACAAGCCCCTTGCGCCACCGGTGCATCATTTAACATGGGAAAAAGTGATGTACGGGCTGTGCAAGGGGCTTGTAAATAAGCCCCATAGTCCAATAAGTATCTGGGTGTAGCTGAATTTCCAATTAGAGAGGGAGTACAGTGAAAGATAAACAACTTTATACAGTGAGAAAGCAATACAAAGCATTAGGGAGGCCCAAAGGCAAACACAACCTATTTACGTCATGTGTGAGGAACGTTTGTCGATCATAAAAGATAGTGTCTGACTTTTCCAGAACTGTCATTGCAGTGAAGTTATGTTAGCGTTTTAAAAATGCAATTAAATACATGATTGTCAAACATATTATTCTGGTCGGGCAGCCTTACTAACGTGTAAAAGGGTATGCAGACAGAATATCGAGTTGGAAATATCGTGACACAGAAATATCGACGGCAAGAATCTGGTGGTCAAGAATATCGACTTAAAGGTAAGAAATATCGTTAAAAAAAATATCGGTCATTATTATAATTTGCAAAAATATAGTTGTTTAAAATATCGATTTTTAATTAGTGTTATGTATTTTAGTATGCATTTTAAATGTATGTGATCTCTTTTTTGTATAAGTATAGTTTTTTTTAAATATATGTGTTACATTTTTAGTAGTTATTAATTTTATTTTAATTACATTTTGTGTTTTTTAGTTCTGTAGAGGGTTGTTGGTTTATAGGGGCATAGCGTGGGAAGTAATTGAATTATAATAACTTAATGGATATTTGTCATTTATTAATATTTATTTAATTTAGATTTTATAGTGTTAATTGTGGGAAGTAATGTATTATTAATTAATTATTAATTGGTTGTTAATTAATATTAATTTATTAATTGGTAATAAATTATGGTAATTGTGTCTTTTTTGGCACGGGTGGTAGGGGTTTATAGGGGTAAAGGGTGGGAAGTCATGTATTTTTAATTCATTAATAATTATTTGTTAATTAATGCTAATTAATTAATTACAATTTAAATATGGCAATGATTTAATTAATTTAAGATGTGAGATGTAGGGTTTATAGTGGTAAAGGGTGGGAAGTAATTTATTTTTAATTAATTATTAAGTAGTTGTTTATTGATATTAATTTATTAATTTAAAATTAATTATGGAAATTGTGTAATGCCGGGGCACCGTTTTCAGAGGAAGCACATGTCGCGGAAACAAACACCGTCAGGTTAAAAAGCCCGCCGGGCCTCCGAGGAGGCCCACAATAGGGACTATAAGTTATAGGTACTAATGACCGATGACGACTATAGAAGAGTGGTAAATCAATGACCTACCTATTTAGGCTGCCAATTTAGCAACTCTATTTAACCACACGTCCTGAAGAAGACCCCCCCGACCCGGCTGGGCACATATGGGGCTGAAACATGGTGACCACTCACATGGACAAACAAGAGCGTTAAATCAGTAACTTTATCTTCATACGCACCACTCTGATTTTACTTTTCCACATCTCCAACTGATTAAAGATTTTTCTAATTTGGAGATGTAGGTAATTTTAACTCACCTCATTTTAGCACTTTTTATCACTGATCACTACTGTATTACCAGTTGGTCTACCTCGAGTGGAGGATAGCATATCCCCAAAAATCCAATGATGATGCTGTCACGTTAAAAATTAGGCGGATAATCAAGATTTACCGCCCGACCACCTATGTACATGAATGAGGGTTTCAAAGACGGCCACCATACCTGACCCTGGTTACACAGGTACAAGTGATCCATTCTCTCTTGATTATTGGGTAAAGTAATGTAAACCAGTGCAATGCGCTGCATTGTATTAAACTTTTTTTTTTTTTACAAATCACTGCAAATAACCATTTGTATTACTTTATAAATACCACAAATGATTTGCGTCAGGTCATCGTAAAAAAAAGTGAAGCAAAATCTGGCCTATGGTTCACTATCTCTGTGCCTCGGCTCTGCTCATGCTTGCTCGTGTGCCCTTTGATTTAGGAACCTCACAAGTGAGGTAGATCAACCCCATCCACCACTATCCTTGCCATTGACTATAACAGAACTCTTAAGCGTGGCAGGGAGTCACTGCACTTCTCCTCCTGGTGGTTCTTATCATGGAGCTGTGGTGCATGTGTTTTTTCTTGCGCAGCCTACAGCTCCACTCATGACGGCTGAAAAAGCAGCTCATAGCAAAAAACTCAACCGTTGATATGTGAGTCCCTACTAAAATACCCTGTGAGAAGTTTATCTTGAAGGATTCCAACTCTGTACACACCAACTGTGCCACAGTGCAGCACTACAATATGCTGACTGACCCCTGGCCTTGCTGGGGGTTGTAGATTGCTCTGGGCCACAGACCAAATAGCTATCTCTCTGTGCGGAACTGCGGTACACAATTGCCAACTCTTCAAATATACCACATAATTTGAGGGAATTGACAGCCCAAAACTCACAACTCTCAGCAGTGGCCTCTATTGTGTATCCTGGTTTTCTCAGTGGAATGATCTACCCCCCTCCTCATAGGTGGCAGTACCTTGGTGGTTATTGTTTGACATAACCTATACAGGAGCAAGGAGGCCACATAGTCATTGTTGACTGTCAGCTACAAATGTGGATTTGGTAAACAGTCTTAGGGCCCTGTTTTACTGAGGACTCACTATCCATGTTTGCGTTGTGGTGCATCTTTAACGCAGTGTGTTGGGCTCAAACAGGGACAGCGTGCCCTATTAATAAAATGTGCCCACCTGCACTTCAAAGCAATTGACTGACGCTGCCTTCAGGTGCTTTTGGGGGAACCGTGAAACATCTTTCCCTCCTTTCAGAGGGAGTCCTCAGGGTTTCACACTGACTATGCGCCACTTCTTTGTTACCACACTTAGGGCCTCATTAGGATGGCGGATGGACCTTCGTCCGTCCGCCACCCCAGAGTAGGAGGGACCGTCCGCAAGGGCAGCGGCGGTCCCTCCGTGCAGATTAGGATGTGACCGCCACCCTGGCGGTCACATCCTGTATGTTTAACATTGCGTCGGGTGCTGCTTGAAGCAGTACCCGCCACAATGTTAAAAATGCATGCTACGCATTTGCATGCACAAAGCGGCTGCCGCTTTGTGCATGCAAATGCAGGGGGGTACCATAGGTACCCCCATGTGCTCCCCCCACCCCCGTCACCCTGGGGGTCCGCAACGGGCCCCCAAAGAAATCTCTGTATGCCTTTCCACGGCGGAGAAGCCGCCGCAGGAGGAGTGTGGCTCAATGGTTAGAGTGGCAGACCCTGATGCAGAGTTCTGGACAGGGACCAGGGTTCGATTCCTGCCTCGGCGGGGTCTCGGGCTCAATTCCCTTGGACCTGTTAATTCTCGCCTCGGTGCTTGTTCTAATCACGGGCCCCACGCTGCAACTCTGGGTAACAGCCTGCTTAGCCTCCGCACTGGCCCCAACAGCGCTAAGGATGCCTGGCTTCACCCTGGGGGTGCCCAGGAGTGGACACTTCACAGGGAAAGCCAGGAGGGGTTCCACAGCGGTATGAGTATCAGCGCCAGGAAGCCGAATAGGCGACACCTCAAGGTGACCGTCTGGTGACAGTGCGCTCCATAAGTACCATGACATTTACATTTACATCAGAAGATATCACTTTGAGACCTGCTAACTTAAAGACAAAATCAGCCCTGTGAGGAGGGGGAGTGGCCTTGGGAGGGGGGGGGGGCAATATACCCAAAACATTTCGAAAGGACCTTCTGCCACCTCCCCTGACCCCATCAACCTCCTCCTTCCCCCAAAAACCATAAGAAGAAAAAGTGGTTGAGGCTACTGGTGATGTCCTGGGGTGTTTTCACACCCCTTAATGGACATTGCACGCTTTCAACCTCAAAAGACGAGCTGGAAATCCACTGTGAAGTGGTTTCCAGCTCGTCTTGCCTGCCACCGTGTGATTATGGCTCCTCACTGTGTGACCATGTGAAGGGAGCTGAAATTGTAGGACACACAGGAGCACCGTGCGAGGTAGCAGGTATGCTATTGCCAGATTGAATTCCACAAATAGGAAAATTTCTTTCATTTTTAAAAATGCAGGGAACTGATTTCAGGATGAAGTTTCCCCTGGAACAGGTTACAGCTATTTTTAGGTCTCGCTAGAGCCAGCGCATGCGCTGGACTGACGAGATATTTAGCAACTGGCTTTTTGAAGTGCTTCCAAAGACTTTCTCCAGCCACCAGCGAGCGGTTATGCACCGGGTGCGTGCTTATGAGCACAGGCGCCATCTTGCGGCATCCCATCTGCCTTTCCTCACTCCACTTCTCCCACACCACAGAACGCGCCCCCTTTCACGGCTGCATGGCCATTACTTTTATGTTTCTCTCTCTCTCTCCACTGACACGTCACATTTCGCTCTGTCTCTTTCATTCATCTCCATGTGTCTCGCCCCCACCCCTTTTTTCCTCTCACAATCTGCCCCTCCTGTCTTTCACTATTTCCTCTGCTTCTCTGTTTGTAAATATCTCTAGCCACCTCACAGTTACCTCTCGCTGCCTTCCCCTCTGCGTCCTCCTCGTCCCTACATCTTCCAACGCCCTCTCTTTCTGTCTCTCCACCCCACCCCATTCTCTTTTCTCCATCACCCTCTCCCCTCCCTCGCCCTCTCTTACACTGCCTGTGTGTCTCACTGTCTCACCCACACCACGCTTCTTTCGCTGCCTTTTTCGTCCTTCCTCTCTCAACACATACCAAAAGTGCCTCCCTGCAGAGCACACAGGCCTCTTAGCACTTTAAGGCAAGGATGGCGTTTTGAAAGTAGCAAGAACGTGTCTCGCAGGCACCCCGCCCCCTCGAAACACCCAGAAATGAAGCATTAATCTGCATTTCGCAAACAACGCCTTACAGGACTGGATGGTGCATTCCTTTTGTTTTTGTTAGCTAATTTAAAAGATGTTTTGTTTCTTACTTTCTACCCGCCTGTGTTCTACTTTGTCTGTCCTGCGTAATTGTTTTTCTGAATTGACGGGCAGTATATATATAGTTTTTTAAATTAACGTCTGTGGACATGTCAAAATACCCCAAAAACATACATCACCCTAAGGTGAACCAGGTATTTTGAAGTATTCCCTGCCTGGACTTGCAAAAAGGCGAGGAGATGTAAGTGGAATAAATGTGTTCTCTTCCCTCCCCCTCTGTAGTCTGCTCTGCTACACCATACTCTTTCCTCTAATGGAATTTAAACTTTTCTACAAGGGAAAGGGCAGAGCAGGTGACCCTAAACCGAGCTCGCCCCCCTCAAGCCACACCTGAGGCATTTAAAACAAACGTGTTTGTGCGAAGGAACGTGTTTACTTTGGGGGAAAGGTTAGAAGTGTTATTTTTGGCACCACGCTTTGGAAGAGCAGCATGTATTTTCAGCAATAATAAGCGGCCTTTAAAGAACAACGCGCTTAGACCAGTCCCGACCAGAGTTTATTCCAACAATTTGTTGTCGCTTGCCGCAAGATCACACAGTTCATTAACAGTCGTGGCGGCTCCTGGCTGTAGTTGCGGAGCTGTGATCGACAACTTCTGATTTGTAATAATAACAAGCATAGGCCTAGCCAATAGGTCTCGCTTTTGGGACCTTATAACAGAGGTCTTCAAACTTTAGTCAGCCGAGCCCCCCATCTAAACCTTTTTACAGGTCCAGCCCCCCCACCGCCACTGCCACCTGACAAAAAGTTCTGGAAGCTGGTACTCTGCATCATTGATGGCCATTCCCTCCTGCAGAGCCCAGGTTGTATAGGGCAAATAATATTAAATAAAGTAAGAGTGATTAGTAATCTGGAGTTTTTGTTGTGATGTGCTTATTCTAAAGTTAAAATCCAAAGTCTCTGAGAAAAAAATTAGCACAAAAAATTACATTGTTGCTTTATTTTTCACATTAAACACAAAATTTAGGATAGATTGGCAAAAACACTCCCAAAACACAGGGGTGGGAGTACTTGTTTTTCTCCAAAGAGACAATATGTGGATGCTTCTGCCATCCTTTTGAGCAGTCCCTGGAAACGGGAGTGCTCACAACATTTTGCAACATATTGTTTGTAGTTTCATATAGGGCGAACATGACCTAAATGTATTGGAGAGCTTTACAGGAGCATCTTTTACATTACACAAGCAGACATTCATTTTTTGTAATCACAGGGAGATTAAGTGATTTGCACAGAATCACAGGATGTTGAGCAGACATCAAGAATTGAACCTGGTTTCCCAGCTCTACAGTCATCAGCTCCGGCTGTTGTGCCACATCCTTGCCCCTAAACAAGATATCAGAAACAGAAGTTCCACAAAACATGCTTTCTGACACAATCGAAAAATCCATGATTATGTGGAGTATGACCAGGTGTTGCCAAGTCAGTAGGAGGCCAGCCGCAGTTTTCCAAGAAGACCTAGGGGACATTTACATCATGCACATGTGATATAAGTGGTTCAAGAGGATATATACATCTTTATTCTGTAGCAGCATCAAGAGTCAATTTGTTAGCATAGTTGGCTTATTAAGAAGAACGCCTTGCGAAGCTTCAGAAATAGCTGCACGAGAAAACATTTACATTTGGTCTACGAAAGAAGCGAGGACAGATGGTAGGCACACTTCACATTATTTGTTATATTTGACTTGTGGACTCAGCTCTCGGGATTGGAACATGTTAAACAAGCACCAGCGACTTTAATCAAGGTCAAATTCATTTTTCGTAAATCACTGGTAAATTAAGTGATTTTCCCAGGATCACACGATGTTGAGCTGAACCCAGGATTCAAACCTGGGTCCCCAGAACCAAAGGCAGAACCTATGGCATTAATGCCAAATCAATAAAATACAACGTTAGTCCTAAGGCTAGATTAACGACCCAACAGACACATGCCCTATTAACACTATCAAGACGAAAGAAATGTCTGGGGGTCAAGAAATGCTACAATCCCACTGTGTAAACGTCAGAAAAGGTGCTGTGAGATGGACCAATATATGAAAATATGTGCCATACTGCACTCAAATTCCTGAATTTGGAAAAAAGTGCCCATCAGCTCTAACCCGGTACCGCCCTATAATCATTTGGGCTCTCCTTACCCAGGAGAAAGTACAGTCTGTTTACAAGTGTGATATTGACAAACAGACAACTTCAAGAAAAATCAAGAGTTGTACATTGGGTTGGACCGGAAAGTTTTGTGTATCAGGGTAGCTGAATTACAGTGCCAAAAATAATTTTGTGATGAAAAAGTGCAGATGATAAAATTAGGTAGTAATTGAGTGAATAAGAGAAATTTTTATTAGGTTCCCTCAATACTCCCAGTATTAAAATGTGAGCAAACGAGCAGATTTAACATAATATCTGCAAGTCAGTAGGGTCAACATGTTTCAGCAAATGTGACTCTAAATATGTCACTGCTTTCTTCAGGACCTTGATGTTAATGGCTACTGGACAAAGATGGATAAATATCACCTGTATACTTTTTTCGGTGTTGATCAGTTCTCTCCTCCGTGACTAATATTGGAAGAAAAAGAAAAGAAAAACATGCACCATAACAAACAAAAAGACAGTAAAATTAGCACATAGGCATAAACAATTTGTTTCGCCATATGATGTAAATACCTCATCATATCTGTAGAAATGGTCAAAAAATCACCATTATCTCAAATCTAAACTTTAGCCATCTTACCTAATCGGTAGGAGGAATTGCATCACCCCACCTGGCTGCTGCTCATGTATGAGGAGCACCGCTCTAGTGAAAACACAAAACAAAACAAACCACTTAAACTCACGCCAAGCAGCCACACATCTTCTACAATCTAAATTCAGTCTTCATATGTTTATTTACTCTCAGGTATATTCGAATAAACAGAGCATTGGTCAGCTCATGTGAGGAATAGTAATCCTATGGTACCTTACTTCTATCCCTTTCCAAAGGTACATAAGCCACAACGTCCACCACCAGGACGCCCGATAATTTCAGGCATTGGTTCACTTCTTGAACCTTTATCAACTTTCGTGGACCATTTTCTTAATCCGATGGTCAGGAAGATGCCAACGTACCTGAAAGATACGAAAGATGTCCTGAAACTCCTACCTGAGATTGAATTTGATCAATCCACAGACATTTTAGTTTCCTTCGATGTGGAATCACTATACACTTCGATCCCACAAACAGAGACCTTGGAAGTGGTGAGGAAATTACTTGAAGAAAACGAACCATCATCCATTACTCCCGTTTCCTTCATTATGACTTTGGCAGAGATAGCCATGAAGGAAAATTATTTTAAATTTGAAGATTCATTGTACCTCCAAATTGCCGGGACTAGCATGGGTAGCGTTTTCGCGCCTAGTCTGGCCAATTTATACGTTCATAGTTTTGAACAGGATATTGTTTTAACATCCAACAATCCGTTTCATCTATCGCTTCGCATATGGAAGCGTTATATTGATGATATTTTAGTAATTTGGCGCGGAACATCAGATGATCTCTTGCTTTTCCATCAGTGGCTAAATGTTCAAAATCCTTACTTACGGTTCACAGTCGAACAAAGCAAATTTGAATTGCCTTTCTTAGACCTCCTGATTACCGTGAAAACAGATGGGCTACATACTGATTTGTACAAAAAACCGATGGCCCGAAATTCTCTTCTTAGCTACGATAGCTGCCATCCTAGATCGTTGAGAAATAATTTACCATTTGGACAATTTCTAAGAGTGCAAAGAAATTGCTCTGATAAACCACCTTTTGAAAAACATGCCACCAATCTATAAGAACAATTTCTTGACAGAGGTTACCCCAAGAAGATCATTCAGCAATCAAAAAAACGTGCCTCTAATAACAACCTTGAGGCATTGTTGGAACCACCAATGGACAAAGAGAAAATGGACCAATTGACTTTTCTTAACCTCAGAGCTGCTATGGAACGTCCAGCTCCAGTGCTGGACATTCCATTGCGCAGGTGCAGTTCGAACGTTCAACGGCCGACGGCAGCACTACGGAGGTAGTGGTGCCGTCGGCCGTTGATCGTGCGCAGCACTTAAGGGGTTAATACATTTAACACAAGATCTAATGAACTCCCAAAAATCGTATATAAGCATTGGTCTATTCTCAATACTGGAGGAGACCAAATAGCACGACCACTCTTTGCTTTCAAAAGGGGTTCAAATCCCAAAGACAAATTAGTTCATACAAGACCTAAAAACAAGATCCCCCGTATGATTGGGACACTTTGGGATTTACCCGCTGTGGTGGGTCACCATCCCTGCGGGACTTTTGCTGCCTGTTCCCAGACCTCTAAATCTGTTTCTATTGACATTGGCACCAGTAGAGCATGGGAGCAACGTAGGTTTACCAACTGTAATAGTGAAAATCTTATATATTTGATTACCTGCCCGTGCCAATTACGCTACGTCGGCATGACGACTAGGCGTATAAAAGTGAGAATATCAGAACATAAAAGCACCATACGTTGTCGGAGACAGGCAACAAGACTAACAGCACATTTTTTAGAAAAAGGCCATGGTCCCAACGACTTTGAATGGACTGTTTTGGAACAACCAATGATACCAGAACATGTCGTTGATATATCAAATTACCTTTTCAAAAGGGAGCAAAAGTGGGTATATAGACTGAACAGTGACAAGATGGGTTTAAACGAAGACATTCCGTGGATGTCATTGTAAATATCTCCTTTGCAGGTATAAGCCTTGACACATGTTCAAGAAAAGAAGTATGATAGACTAATGTAATGTAGATACAAGTAACTTCTTTTTAGTCTACAGCTCCATTCATACTTGACTTCTTTGATGAACTATATCTCCCATAAACCCCCAGGTTTGAGAACTAAGACTAAATGTCATTTTTCTGTCCACTCGAAAGACATAACGGTTCGAAAATATGATCGGCAAATACACCAAAGTACTCGGTAATAAGCAGATAAATTAAGTCTCGAGTTGGTATAAATATAATTACAAATTCATTTGACAATTTCTATTGTGTTTGAATCCTCAACAGTGCTCGTGTTTTTGCAACACCATGTCGAGTGATAATGATGATGACAAAGCCTGTGCATGAACAACGATATTAATCAGCGGCAGATAAATACAACTCTAGCAAAACTACAACTCCCGAGCTGCCGATGGCTAATTGTAGTTCAGACGTCACGTGCCCAGAAACGTCACGTGATACGCAGCAGACAAAAATGGCGTTTGCACTATACACCGGCGCCACCCCAGATTGCTTAGAGGGACGCTCGGTGTACCGACTGGAAGGTTAGTGCCTTGCAGCAATTTTAACCGGTTGGTGCGTAATGCAATTGGTCTCCGGCTGGGGACCTGAACGAACACGTGAGAAGGATTTGTTCGTGCCTTAATATGCGCAAAGGAGAAACCCTTTCATTATACGAAGTAAGCGCAGAGCGTAATGTAGTCAGTCTCCGGCGGGGGACCGCATTGAACGCGCGAGAAGGATTTGCTTGTGTATCATTATGCGCAAAGGAAATACCTCTTCATTATATGAAGTAAGCGCTGGTTTGTCAAGCAACGCTTTGTGACATACCGGGCATGATTTATTTGTTTGTGCAATTACCTGTCTGTGCACTAACAAGCTCAATTTAATATCTATTTGAGCACATAGAATAACGCTACTATTGGATGAACATGAGCTGACCAATGCTCTGTTTATTCGAATATACCTGAGAGTAAATAAACATATGAAGACTGAATTTAGATTGTAGAAGATGTGTGGCTGCTTGGCGTGAGTTTAAGTGGTTTGTTTTGTTTTGTGTTTTCACTAGAGCGGTGCTCCTCATACCTGAGCAGCAGCCAGGTGGGGTCATGCAATTCCTCCTACCGATTAGGTAAGATGGCTAAAGTTTAGATTTGAGATAATGGTGATTTTTTGAACATTTCTACAGATATGATGAGGTATTTACATCATATGGCGAAACAAATTGTTTATGCCTATGTGCTAATTTTACTGTGTTTTCGTTTGTTATGGTGCATTGTTTTCTTTTCTTTTTCTTCCAATATTAGTCACGGAGGAGAGGACTGATCAACATCGAGAAAAGTATACAGGTGATATTTTTCCATTTTTGTGCAGTAGCCATTAACATCAAGGTCCTGAAGAAAGCAGTGACATATTTAGAGTCACATTTGCTGAAACATGTTGACCCTACTGACTTGCAGATATTATGTTAAATCTGATCGTTTGCTCACATTTTAATATTGGGAGTATTGAGAGAACCTAATACAATTTCTCTTATCCACTCAATTACTACCTAATTTTATCATCTGCACTTTTTCATCAAAAAATTATTTTTGGCACTGTAATTCAGCTACCCTGATACACAAAACTTTCTGGTCCAACCCAATGTACAACTCTTGATTTTTCTTGAAGTTCTCTATTTGTCAATATCACACTTGTAGACAGACTGTACTTTCTCCTGGGTAAGGAGAGCCCAAATGATGTATAGGGCGGTACCGGGCGGGAGCTGATGGGCACTTTTTTCCAAATTCAGGAATTTGAGTGCAGTATGACACATATTTTCACATATTGGTCCATCTCACAGCACCTTTTCTGACGTTTACACAGTGGGATTGTAGCATTTCTTGACCTCCAGACATTTCTTTCGTCTTGATTAATGCTAAATCCACTCCTCCTTGAAATATCCAATGTTCCCACTAGTATTGGGACGAAGGGGAAAGGAGCGAAGCTTTAAAAAAAATAATACAAAAAGCTCTTCACTTTTACCTGCCAGAGAATGGAACAGAAAAAATACATAGAAAGTATTTTTAATTGTGTTCTAAGGCTGCCTGAATGATCTATGACTTATAATTAAAGGGAACAAAGATTTGAAATGTCACAATAGAAAAGAACACATACTATTTTATTTATAACCCTATTTAGTGTCAAGACAGGGCCTTTGCAGACTCTTTAAACTGCACATGGCTGGCATTTTTATTTTGGTAACCCTACTTTATATTCCTTTTCATGAAATGCATTCTCACATTAAGGCAGTAAAAAGTAAAATGTAAGGAATAGGCAGAGTGGGGGCACAGGGGGTACTGGAACCAGAAAACAAACAGCCTCTTTAATCATTTTACAAAGGTATTCAAATATGCTTACAAGCCCCTAGTACCACTTTTGCGTCACTTTTTCTATGTTAACCCTTTCGATGCTGATGACGAGCTCAGCTCGTCATGATGCACAGTTGAGCTGTGCTGATGACGAGCTGAGCTCGTCATGAATACATACTAAGAGCAATTTCCAGCACAGGGGGGGAAAACGCCTAGCAGCCAAGGTGTTAAAAGTGACACAAAAGTGGCGCAAGGGGCTTGTAAATAAGCCCCCTGGTTTTCAACAGACGAACAACGCCCATGGGCTCAAAAGGCTTCAGCATGCCCCCCCACGCACCCACCCCCCCTTTCGTGTGTGTCAGCCCGGGCTGAGACAACTTGGGCACAGACACAGACAGTTTTGGAGCTGCGCACCCTAGTACTTCACAGGTCTTTAAAAGACCATTTAAGAGTTAATGAGGCTTTGTTGTTTTCCACCCTTTCTTAGAGCCCCTGCATCTCCATGAGAATTAGCCCCCTACCCCCTCCAAAATCGTCTTGCCTGTGACTCTTTACAGTCTCAGCCGAGCGAGCCCCCAGCAGCTGCAGCAGCCTGGGCTGAGAGGCACGCCTCGCGCCTGGAAGCAACAGTGTGGGGTGAAGTGCGCGCCTCCCCTGAAGGGATGCGGCGCCCCCCCAGGGGGGTGCGCCCCACAGTTTGAAGTACTATGCCTTATAAGTATTTAGTTATGCAGCACAATAGCCTTGGTGCAACAACATCAACTGTAGCATGGGTAAACACTTATAAGGTCCCAAAAGTGAGACATATTGGCTATGCCAATGCTTGTTTTTTTATATCACAGAGATTCTTAAAAACTAGGGTAAGAATCTGAGTATTTGATGTGCCCTTATTAAGCACCTGTTTTACTTTGTTGTAGTTAAATAAATGTGCAGCATTTGGGTACCACTAAACAGACTTATCTATTTTGTTTACCTGCTGTGTAGATTCTGTTATGTAAATGCTAGGATCAGGGCAGGGCAGAGCCACTGTAATTAAGCGGCAGAGAGGACGAAATTATGAGGCATCGTTGACTAAATTATGTGGCAAGAAAAGGCAAATGATGCAGCATAATGTGGCACAATTTGTTATTGTGTTACCTCGTTTGTTTATAATTTTTACATGTTAACACTATCTGGGCAAGGATTTCACCTCATTAGTACCAGTTTGACACCCAAATACAGCAATAAGCGACAACATGGCGACCAGTCAACCTTGAAGAAGATCCTTCCACTGTGTGGCAACACTTGTCTCTGTGTTTTAGTAACTTTTGATCAGTTTGAACAAGAAATATTTTTTTGTGTCTTTTCAAGCTTAAAACAGCCGCAGTTTGCAACTGTGGGACACTCCTTTAGCCATCGATTCAACAAGTGGCTGCTTTTATTTTGGTACCCGGCCATATTTTCTGTTCCAGTCCGACCCAGGTAATGACACGAGAGCATGGCTTAAGCTATTTTTTGTGCACTTTCTGATTTAATCCTCCTCTAAGAACATTCGTGCCTAGTGTATTCCCGAGAAGTATTGTTTAAATGTAGCTGCTGCATCGAAGCCTCAGAGATTCTCAGCAGAAGTCATCACAGCCACATGTGTACGTAACATGGTACTTAAAAACTATGACATTAAATAGTTGAATCCATTCTGTAAAACGAGATTTCAGTTTGAATACATCAATTTCTTCCAAGTGTAATAATGTGACTGGAGCGCCATCTTATGGAGAAAGTGGACTATAGCACTACCGATTCCATTTAGACTTTCACGATGTTTGAGGAATCGGCAAATGAGAATAAAAAAATTCAACAACGCCTATAGTAGGTAGGAAATACACTACTCATGTAAACAAACAATTTGCAAATGCGATTGTATTAGCAACAGATTACAGTTGCCACTGTGAACACGTTAGGCAGACCCCGCAGAAAATTGTGGAATAAATGAGCAAATTTAGGGGGAGATGTAGTAAGATTTTGCCCCTGGTTTGCGTTACAAAAGTGACGCAAATCTTTGTAACGCAAATCGGAGCAAAATATTTTTTTCCCTTTTTACTTTCCAGTGCTAAACTTGTTTAGTGCTGGAAATAACGGAAAAGTAATGCGAAGCAGCGCATAGCGCACCTTCGCATTACTTTGCGCCTTGGGGGCGTACCAAAGGTGGAGCATGGGCGTTTCCATGCAACCACCCAAGGTTTCTCACGCTAAACTCTATTAAATAAAGTAGATTCGATTTAGCGTGAGATAACTGCGCCCTTTTCAAGTAGGTGCACGAATGGAGAAATGCTTTCATTTCTCCATCCTTTTCTGACTTTGCATGCGTGCTGCACTGTGCAACCCGCATACAAAGTGAGAAAAAGTTTACATTGTATCTAGGCATCGTATTTTGTACAGGAAGGGTACCCTTTCTGTATAAAACCTATGCAAGACTGATGCACACACCCCAGCGCTATGGCGCTAAGGTGTGTGCTTGGTGCACAGTAGTTGTAATCAGCGTCGGCGCAAGGTAAAGTGGAGGAGAAAGCCATATATCTGAAGATATGGCACTCTCCGGCCCCCTCCCTGTCATGCAAGGCCAGCAGCCTCTCGGGGGGCCTGCACTGTGTGAATTTTTTGTAAATCTGCCCCTCAGTGGCAGAAAAACTGGAGTTTAGCAGAACAAAAATTTAAATCTTGCGTCATTGTAGCTGCAAATTATTTTATTTTTCTCCTTCTAAATATTGCCCCCAGCAAGTCCAGTCGCATGTTCACAGGCAGCGGGCCCAAATTCTTTCTTTTAAAAAATAATTCCCCAGACTGTCCCGCAGCAAGCCCATGGGCAGCGGGGCTGAATTCTATATTTTTTTAAAAAAAAATATTGCTGCCAGTGGGACCCGCTGCATGCCCAAAGGTGACGAGCCTGAATTCTTTCTTTTTTTTAAAAAAACTGTGCCCCCAGTGGGACCTGCCGCATACCTATGGGCAGCGAGCCCAAATTCCTCCTTTTTTTAAAACAAAATATTGCACCCAGCGGGACTTGCTGCATGCCCATGGTGGTAATAATTGAGCTTTACGGCGGGTCCAGGTTGTTTTTTTCTTTGTGAAAAAAAATAAAAAGAAATAAAAACATGTGTAGGGCGTGCTGCATTGTGCTCCTCACTTCTCTCTCAAACCCTCAACAATCACACCACCCCCCTTCAGCCCGTGGATGGTGGAAGTGCTGAGTGCGGGGGAGCAGGAGCAGAGAAATCGCATCTTTCCGGGTCCTTGTAGTTCCGGTCTGAGCAGCAGCAGTGTTCTCTTATTATTCTTCCATCTACTTTTTCCCCTTCAATCTTCTCTCTTCCGTCTTTCCTCCCCTTCTTCCCTTCTGTCTTCTTCTGGTCTTCTTATATCTTCAGCAGGCTTGTTCCAGGCTCCTCCCGGTAGGGAGACGCGATGCAGCAGCAGTCAGGTGAGTAAACCAACACCTTGCCTGTCGGCTGATACCCATCTTTTATTTGACTCAGCAGTCAAGGCTGGGCCAATAAAAGGAGAGGTCTTATTCTTTGAATTTCGTGGGCACTTTTGTTAAAAGTATGGGCTTTTTTTTTTTTACAAAGCTGTCAATTTTGCGATTTATTTCAAATCTCAAAATTTCAAAATTTTGGAAGGTCTGGTTAGGAACCAGGTGGTTTCCAGAATGCACTATTTTCATTGATGTTTTTGTTTGTCATCTTTTTAGGCAATTAAATCATTACTATTTACATGTAGGTGCTTGGTGAAGAGCATATATCAGAGCACTGTCATGTCTTACTAGATATCATAACAGACTTGTGTTGCCTTTTCAACTGCTACGCCAATGTTTTTCTAAGTTTTACTAATGTTACAGAATGAAGCTAAAGAGGGGAGCACCTCGGAAAAAACGACTTCAAATTAAGTGCACAGCCATATTTGAGCCCTACTTGAACAGGATAAAACATTGGCAGGCGAAGAGTCTATATATCAAATTTAGAATAGGCAACTTACCATTAAGATTACTGACGAGCAGATGGCACACAAACACACTTCAAATCTCCAACTGCACCTTCTACTCGGCGACCATAGAATCCGTAAAGCACTTTGGGGCAGATTTACAAGTCTCTTGCGCCTCTTTTATGCCGCCTAAAAGTGGCTGAGTGAAATCTACAAGATTTCACTCAGTCACTTTTAGGGCCATGCTGCGTCAAAGACCTGCGCCTGCTTGAAGCAGGCGTAAGGATTGATGCAGCATGTTACAGATAAGGCACCCCGAGCCTTGCTGAAGCTGCGTCGCGCTTGTGACGCAACTCCAGCAATGCGCCGAATTTGCGCCGGGGATGCGTCACGCATCTGCCCATCTGAGCGCCACGGTGGTAGTGCACGGGTGGGCAGATGAGTCGCAACTCTTCTGGAGCATCTCTGCTGATTAGCAGAGATGCGCCAGAAGTCGTAAATTTGCCCCTAAGTTTTCTTTTGCCCAGGCTACGCTCATCCGTGATGAAGGTGGATTAAACCAGCATGCAGAAATATGGGTTCCCTACAATACTGGAAGGTCTATAGAATCTTAAGAAGTGATACGTCTGAATGCAGTGTATTTGCTACTTCTAGGTTTCTGTTATGGGCCTGGAGACTTAGAGCAAACAGGATTGTCATAGAGAGTTAGGATCCCAGGGGGTAATTGTTTGCCTTCTCCCAACCAAATCATTGCTGCTATGTCCATTTGTGCCCTTTTGAGTCTCTGCTGTTACTATTGTCATTTTAATGAGGCTCATAATCCAATGAAGTTTTTAAATGCAAAGTTTTTAAATTCACAGATTTGAATTGCTGCGCCGACGTTTTATTGAAATTGTCCTTTTTATGGGACCCTTATGGCAAATCCTAATATTGGTATTCTTTACATATTCTGACAGAATGTGAACTTGGAGAATTGGATCCATTTATCTTAGCACTTCGTCAAGGTCAACATTTGGGCTGGGGATACGTATTGTCTCGATCATAGGACATGACGGACCGTGTCAGGCTTTTGACCATGATTGCTTCTTGCCAATTGACCCAACACTATATGATGTTAGAGAACTTTTGTGCTAGCACTTCATCTGCAAAACAATCACCAAATTAATGTGAAATTAATGTGTTGTTTGTTCACAATGAAAAGGGAATTTGCTTTTTGATTGTTTCACTTGCAACTTTTATGGCCATTTGGCCGAAATAAAGTTTATTACATATACCAATGTTATGATTAGTTTGACATTTGTTGCACTGTGTGTAGTTTGATAGGCAGTTTAAAATAGAGAAAAGCAAAAAAAAGTGATGAGTGGAATGCTTGAAGTAATGTGTGCACTGGTAATTACCTGGGCTGAAATTGCAGCCTGATCAGTCTTGTTTCTGCTCCACTAGAAACAGTCCAGCCCGGGGGCGTGGTTTTGACTCAGATCCAAGATGGCGTGACTGCACGAAGCTCCAGCGGACCGAGGAACCTTCTTCTTGGCCAGAGACCATTTCCAGCACTCGCCGAGGGACGAGATTTGAGGCATCTCTCCCTCACACAGTGGTGAGTCTCTGGAGTTGTTTAAAATCTATGCTGCAGTGCTTTCAGTGCCATAATGACTTTGAGGGATTTCTTCTCATATTAAGGTTGCACCTGCCATCTTGAAAGCAGAGAGCGCGTTTCCTTCCCAAATGAGACTGTCTTTTTCGAATATACTGCGCTCCTATACCTAAGATCCCCCTTCATTGGATTAATTTGAAGCCTCTTTTCAGTTTTTTATGCTGCTGACATATTCATTTACAGGGAAACATTCTCATTACGTTTTTTTAACCCTTTTTTCTCTTAGAGTAAGTCAATTTTGTGGAGAAGTTTCTTCATTATAAGTCGGATGGGTTGATTACCCTCATTATGTGAACATTACTCTCTGTTCTTTGAGCCTATATTACTACTGTTGGATAAGGGGGTTGACTCTGTGGTTTCCTGATATATTCCGGTGTGCTTCATTCTTTTAGGGTTGTGGTTTTCTTTCCCTCACAGGGTGTCTAATTCTGTCTTACATCCTTTGAAGACTCAATTTACTAACCCTTTTTGTTTTTCCTTTTTATGGGGAGACTAAGAAACCTTAAACTCTCTGCCTCCTCCTAACATACTGCACACTTGGACTCAGACTCTATCCATAATGAAATGGAAGACATTCTTCCTCATGAATCTGACCATACACCAGGTGCCATCCCAAAATCACAGCTTTCAAGCAAGATATCTGTGATATCCCCAAACGACCAAAGAATAGACCCTCCATCTCCAGTGAATTCCTCCTCAGCTTCCATGGATGTAATTCTTCAGGAAATTCATGCTTTGAAACCCTTCATGGAAGAAACCAAAAAAACTCTACATCTGGATGACAAGTGGTCTTCATTAGAATCATGTGTACTCGTTGTGGAACAGAAAACATATTCTCTTCAGTTCTCATGCTCACGCATTTCATTTGTAGAGTCTGAAACATATCTCCTCAAAAAGTACACTGAAGATTTAGAAAATCGAAATCATAGAAACAACCTCCCAATTTATGGTCTCCCTGAAAATAAGGAGGGTTCCAATCCAACTGTTTATTTTCAGACATTTTTGGCTAAGCTTTTGGACATATCTGCTACTACTCCACTTAACATTTAACAGGCTCATAGACTTGGTCCCATGATCTTAACAAAACCACATGGAGTCATCATGTTCTTCCTGCAATATACTGACCTTCTACAAGTCCTGTCTGCTGTCAAGTCCAAAAAGCAAATTTATTGGGAAGGTCATTGACTATTTTTCTCTCAGTATGTGGCTAAAGTCACTGCAGATCGTCGGAAAAAATATGTTGATCTCCATCCTCAGCTGCGATCTATTAATGCCAAATATGGACTAATTCATCCCTGCCTTTTTAAAGTTACCTTAAGGAGAAGACTACCACTTTTGAGGATCCCGCTGATTTGCAGGAATTTCTTCGCCAACATGGAGCAGATGTCATGGATACTTCAAAGTCTACTTGATTTGTTATTTTGCTTTTTCTTGTTTGCCTGTTTCCTTGTCTATGTAACCCCTTGATTTTTGTTTCGCTCTTGTTAAATTTTATGATGCTCAATTATTAAGTCTTTGGGGCCTATTAGGATGGCGGGCGGACTTACATCCGCCCGCCACCCTGCGATGCTGGGACCGGCCGCCAGTGGTGCGGCGCTCCCGCACCAGCATTTAGGATGCCACCACCATGGTGGTATCCCCCATCCACATCATTGTGGTGGGCGGTGCACACAGCACTGCCTGCCACAATGCTGTGGCTGCACACTGTGCATTTGCATGCACAATGTGGCAGGAACCGCACGGTGCCTGCCATGTTGTGTATGCAGATGCAGGGGGTACCCCCATGTGGCCCCCTACCACCCCAAACATCCTGGCGACCCGTGACGGGCCCCCAACAGCTAAATCCACATGTCTTTACATGGCGGCAACACCGCCCCAAAAAAGCTGCTTCCCGCTGCCATACTAATATGGATGGCTGTGTCTAGCAGACACCGCCACCATATCAGGCCTCTTTTCCGCCCAGTCACCTGTGTGACCGGCAGAAAACCGGCGGACAGTCTTTCTATCCGCCGGGGTCCCCCGCCATACTGATATGGTGGGGGGGAAATGGCATGAGGGCGGAGGAGAACGTCCGGCGGATCGCCACCGCCATGCAGTCGGTGGTGATCCGCTCAACATTATAATAGACCCTATAATGTCTATTTTCTTTCTTATCCCTCTTTTTAGGGATATATATTATTCATAATATCTCCTTTCTTCCTAATACAGTTGTATTTTTTCACTTCCCATCCATGGTTTTCCTGAAGTTCGGTGTGGTTCCAGCACTGTCGTCGTCGTCTTCTGGTGTCTCCACCCCCCATTTCGTCTTTGTGTTTTGTAGGTATGTTCTTCAGTCGTCATTTGTATGACTTGTACTTTCTTTTTGTTCTCTGTTTTATATTTTTACTATTGGTGTTTTCTTTCATCATTTCTATCATTTTCCTTTTTATTTCACCTCTCCCTCCTTCATGCTTTCTTTCATTAAACAAATGCCTTATTTCTTTCACTTGTCTTCCTTTTCTCTGTCTTATTCTAATTTCATTCTCGCTCTTGTAAGCATATTGCTTGTTCATGCTCTTCTCTTTAAGTTACATTTCGTGTTACTACTTGGAATATTAAAGGGCTAAGCACATAATTAAAAGGCAACAGATGTTATCTCATCTAGTTAAATTAAAAACTGCCATTTCATTGCTTCACGAATATCATATCTCCGAAGCTGAAGCTTCCACGTTGAAGAAATGTTGGATGGGTCATGTGTTTAACTCTTCAGCTTTAGGTAAGAAAAATGGGGTTTTGATCTTATGCCATAAAAAATTACATGTCTCAGTTGTTCATCAGGAATCTGATACTGAAGGTCGATAGGTTATTGTTAAGCTACTTATAGATAAGATGCCATTAGTTATTTTTAATGTATCTGGCCCTACTTCTGTTGAGAAAGTTTTGGGACAAAAGTTTCGGATAAACTGCTTTCATATGATAATGACTACATTATATTTGGTGGTGACTGTAACCAAATTTATGATCCCACATTAGACAGACACTCAACAGTTAAGTTTTTTCCCTCTAAAATGCATTCACAATTTACGTCCACTCTACGTCGCAAATCGTTAGTTGATATTAGGCGACTCTGCCATCCAGACCTTCGGGAATATAGTTTCTATTCAGCTCCTCATCACTCACAATCCTGTATTAACTATCTCTTCCTGAGCAAATCTTTGGCCCAACAGGCTATTCAATTTGAAATGGATCAATTTTAATCTCAGATCACGCTCCAGTACATGTAGCTATAGACCTTATCCCTGTTTATCTCTGCTCAGATAGATGTGCTTTAATAATTCCCTACTTCTAGATCCTAAATTCAGCCAACAATTCAATTCCTTTGCCTTTGAATTTTTTAATATCAACTCAACCCCAGATTCTTCTTTTGTAATGGTGTGGGACTCCTTTGAGGCAACTGCCAAAGGGTTTTATAAAACATTTTGTATCACAAAATAAAAAATCCCTAGGGTCCCAATCCACTCAATTACTTAATAAAATGAAACAGAATATACTTACAATCATTCTAATAATGGTTCATTCTTGAAAAATCTTATTGATGCTAAACTTGCTTTTAATAGATTATCTACGGACACGGCCTCCTCTTACTTACTGAAAAGTAGTACTCGCTATTATGGGGGCCAAATAAAATGGGGAAACTGCTGGCTAACTATTTAAAAGTATGAAAAAACAGAACCAGAATAAAATCTTTACAGGGCCCTACAGGCACTCATATTTTTAAAGATAATAATATTTTAAATTAATTTGCTTCATTTTATAAAATTGTACATTCGCCTGAAACGCAACCAGATCAGTCTGATCTTTCTACATATTTTCAATCCATTGCTTCTCCTCCCACTCATCATATTGATTTTGATTCCTTGGCAATAGATATTTCTTTAGCGGAAATTTCCCATGCAGTCTCGGTGTTACGATGAGGGAAGGCACCTGGCCCGGATGGCTTTACTATTGAGTTTCCTGATCACTTTGCAAAACTCCTCCTGCCTAATCTTTTACTTGTATTTAAATCTTTTTCTGATAATGGTATATCTCAGGGCACATTCCAAGAAGCCTTGATCTGCTTAATTCCAAAAGAAGATAAAGATCACTGGCAGTGGGCACCAGATACCCCCAACCCTCAGACACAAGGGCTGTGCAACAGGAACTACTTGCCCAGAGCAAATAGGAGATGTGAGAGGCAGGCAGTGCGTAGGGCCCAACAAGCATGGTAACAGCTTCTTGGGTTCAGAAGAACACAAGATTGGGAGTAGTTATCCTAGGAGAAAAGTAGCACATCAGATCCCGTGGGACCCTGGCAACCCCAAACACAGTAAAAAGGTGTCTCACAGAGGGACACTTTGCCAGGATGAATGAGTGGGTCCATATATAATGTGGCTCCTACCAGATAAAGACCAGTCTGGACTATCCATTGGCTCCCAGGGACGGGCTGCTGGACCCTGAGTGGTGCTTCGCTCGAACCAGTCAGCCTGCTCTGAAGGAGTAGTAGAGAAGGACAGTTTAGTGTAGAGTTCTACAACTGGCAAACAGTGAGCTCTTGAAATTATTTTAAAAATCAACCCTCTCTGAAATCAAAAAGGAAGCATTGGGCATAGTGTAATCCATCAAACCGCAATATACGTTTTCCTTTGGTTTGAAGCGTCTGAAGGGGAAACTGCCTTTTAGAACTGTGTCTCAGGGAGATGTAACTGGCCTATTAATAGTAAGAGTGCGACAAAGCCTTACTGAGATATTGAGCCAAGTTCCCACAGTATCTGGACTCAGCTACTTACAAAGTGATATAAGTAAGTACCTCCCTGCTGTACCCATGGCTTACCATTGGGTGCACGGAACAGGTTAAAACTTCAATAATGAAATTACCCAAAGAAGAAACAACAAAGCTAACTAACCACCTAAAAATAAAGACTGGAATGTCCAAACAAAACAGATCTTTCGGTAAACAATTCAATAGGACAATAAGAGCTAAACATTTTTGGGGGGAATCAATTACATCAATACCAGTACAAAAATGTTCAGAAAAAGGCACTTTAATCTTCAGTGAGACTAGTCTGTGTGACTACGGTAGACTTTGCAATGGTTTGCTGGGCACATTTATGTCGGGATTTAATGTTTTCTCCAAGCAATGTTCTCACAATTGTCTCATACACTGGACCCGGTCTTGCAGGATATCCGACAAAGAGGTTTCCTTAAATTTCAGCTGTGTCATGAACAAAACAAACATTGGCATAGCCAATAGGACTCGCCTTTGGGACCTTATAAGTGTTTAATTATCCAACACAATATCCTTGGTGCAACAACATCAACTGTTGCATGGCTAAACACTTATAAGGTACCATAGGCGAGACCTATTGGCTATGCCAATGCTTTTTTAAATAAGCCCCTTTCATTGTTTCTGGTAGGGAAATCCAGTCCATGAATGAAATTACGGATAAAGCCATCTGAGAAAAATAGTTCACAAAAGTGCAGACAACTTCTTCATGTTTCAGTGAGACAGTGGCCACTTGTCTATATCATTTTATATTCATAGATTCATGTGTATTTATTAATTGAATATTCAAAAAGTTATTTTCTGGAAAATTATTATTTTAATCAACAAAGCTATTTGTTCCCCTTCCATGTTTTGGACACAATTTCAAAACGTCAGCCAAACCTTATTCGCGAACATTGAGCATTATTCTAATTCTATATTAGGGTATGATAATTCGGGGTGAAAGTTTGTACTTCTCTTTCATTTATTCATTACAATGCGTGACGTCATCTAGTATGCTCTTCTTTTGTAAAATATCTATAAACAAAAGAGTTCTAAGACATTCATAGCCTGGTTTAATTTTGCTCTGGGGTTTTAATCCCTACAACCAGATCTTTACTGCTAGACACTATAATTGCTTTCTAAAGCAGCTCCAGATTTTTGTTCCTGATAAAACAGGCTGTGTCAGCACGTGAAACCCTTGGGTAAAGTGCGTCACAGTTCAGTTGGTGTGTGCTTGACTTATTGGGACACAAAACATTGATGCTATCTTGAACCGGGTGTATTGGTATGCATAGCTCTACATGGGGAAAGAGTGGCATTTTGTCTATTGTTGGATTGGGACTACAGCCCGGAAGCGTAGATTCTGGCCTAAATTTCTCACTTAACAAGGTGCTTATGAATCTCTTTTCATTAAAATGCCCCGTGCACATACAAATTTGAATCTCCTAGGACTGGCTGTGGGGATTTAAGAACTGGGCATCTAATCAAATACTGCATTTAATTTAGAGTGAATCAAGCTTATTAGAAAGTTGCTTTGATGAGGAATAGATGTCAGGATGAAATGCTTGTATTATTTATGACTTCATTATGGAGATTAAAAAGACTTAGAAGCAATAGTAGTATACAACAATATTTAAGTTTTAGATAAGTAAAACTTCAATATTATTTAAAAAAAGTTAAATACAATATGAATTTATCATTGATAATACTTATCACTATATAATAATACTCTTGATTTTCTGTCTTCGATATTTAGCACCATTGATATTCTGACTTTGATAATTAAGGGTGCACATCCTACAAATACAATATTAACTGCTCCACATCCCCATGTGACCAAATGGCAACTTGCTTGGGTATGATCACACAGAACCACTAAGAGGTAGGTGCACCCTCCTCAATGTAACCACCTCCTTGAAATCACTCAATCCAGATTCAGGCCCAACCACAGTACAGAGACTGCACTCCTCACCTTCCCAAATGAGATCTGGATGATTAGGGATCGAGGGGACAGTGCGGCCCTCATCCTACTGAACCTTTCCACAGCCTTTGACATTTTCTCCCATCCCATCCAAATCCATGAAGCCGGCAGCCAAGGACAAGCATTTCACTGTATGTGTTCCTTCCTGACTGCACACAGATGTTTATCCTGTCCCCCTTCACCTTGGACGCCATGAACCTCATCAGCAGAGTTCCACTAGAATCCTCACTCAACCCCACCTAAGCAACACCTACATTACCCCACTTGCTAGCATCATCTGCACCCACGGAAAGGTCCAGGCGACACCAAGCTCATAACACGTTGGCTTCGACAAGACGCCAAATACCTGGATACATTTTTCCACCTGTAGTACCAAAGTCAGCAGGTGGATGAAAACTCACTGCGTCAAGCTTAACACAGCAAAGCAGAAGTAGTAACCTTCTACAGAGACACCTCACTTTAGGACTCCACTTGGTGGCCTACTGAAGTAGTAGGACCCACACCCCTCTCTGCAACCCACTCAAAAAACCTCGGGATAGTAATTGACAAACAACTCACCAGGACCGTTCAAGTGAATGCAGTCTCTATCTCCTGTTTTCATACACTTACGATGCTTAAGAAGATCGTCAAATGGCTCCCCACCAGCACTCGCATAACTGTCACAGAAGCCCTCGTCACCAGCAAGCTGGACTACGGCACCACAATCGATGCCAGAATCAATGCTCAACTGACCACAAGACCTCAATCCATACAAAATTCAGTAGCCAGGCTCATCCTCAACCTCAAACGTCACACATATTTTACCCCACACCTTAAAGTGCTCCCAATCCAAAAAAAGAGCACTCTTGAAACTCCTCACCTACCCATACAAAGTCTACACAACATTGGCCCCTCGTGCCTCTACTGTATAACCTTCCACAGACACAACTCTGCTCAGCAAGACTCCTACTTGCACACATCACGACACCCACACATGCAGAACCAGATCTATCAATCATGCCTTTTCATGCCTTTCCCTAAAAGCCTGGAATGACCTGCCCCTGCACATTACAGCCGCCTGCTTAGATCTTAAATCACACAAGAAACTGAAGACATGGGCATTCATCTAAACTGAAATGGCATGGTGAGCAAAATATCGATGGATCTCTGTACTGGGGGTAATGTGTGACATTGCTCAGCATTCCTTCCATCAATTGTTGTTTATGCATTTGCCGCCCTAAGTGGGAAGGGTATGTCCAGACGTGGATCATGTGTTCTCCATGCCATTGGAGTCAAGTTAGCCTGGCTGATGAGGGGTGATGCCCTGAAACCGGTCGCTGGATGCTTGTTTCAGGTCCAGGGAGGACCTGACCTGGCAGTTCAGTCTGGGCTGTTCCTATGGGGAGCAAGATCAAGACTGATTTGCATATGGCTGGGCCCGAACTGGAATGGCATGTGATCAAAAAAACAATGAATTTAGGTCCAGATCTATGTACTGGGGGTGAATATTTGAAATTGTTCAGCATTCTGTCCACCAATTGTTGTTTTTCATTAATCTAGCAGTGGCAGTGGCTAAGCCAATACTGCTCCTGCTTCAGTGCCAGGATATCCTTCCCGGTTAGTCATGCAATACAAATACACATAACATACCACTGTTCACATAACGACTGCCCACCATATAGAAAAGCAAATCTTACTGTCTCACAGGGCAGGCAAAGTGAGTAGCCCAGAAGTCAATACTGTCCTACACTCCAGAGTGGATGTGTGCACAGTGACTCTTTTCCTTGCCTAAAATATAAGACTGTTCAGTGTCAGGAGTTCCATCAGGAATGAGTGTCCTCTTGTTTGCATTAGTCCCATAAATCAGAGACACAGCGCAAAGTTGCAGACACAGCACTGCCTTGTGCTTTCCTATGCCCCTCCCTGGACCACCAACCAGGAGCTGTCAGTCGATGCTAGAATGAAGTTATTGGAGACAGTATGTGCTGTGCTGTATAGAACTCCTTGTCCTTTTTAGGTCTCACCTACCAGACAGCACATGTGCTGTCTGTTGTTTGGCATATTGATAGCTTACTGTGAGCATAGAGTCCACCCATTGCTTGCCATTGGTTGACTATTGTCATCGTCATTGTTTATTGTGTCCAACCACAGCTCACTTTCCATTACAGTTTTGTGCTGTTTAGGCTCTCCTCGAGAACACATGTGTTTTGAGCTGTTTCTCTAGTGTACTTCTCTCCCCAATGTGTTTCATGTCTCTCTCTGGCAAATTACATAATTCCCTTTTTTGGCTTTTTAGTGTAGATTTATCAATACTGCCACAAAGTCATGTGAAATGATGCAAAGCTTCCCAAAGTGTTGAGGAATGATTTACTTTCCAGCACAAAACTGTATTTGAGCTGATAAATGGCTCTAAAAAGTAACACAAATAGCACGTTGTGCTACTTTGCATTACGTAGCCTCCCATGGGTAGTCCACTAGGGTTACCAAGCTACCAATCATGATTTTTGATGCAAGGCTCTAGCTATTAAAACAGGACTTTGTGCCAAAAAACAACTCCTCTTGAGGCAGGCACAAAACAAAGAGAAGTGTTTAATTTCTCTTAACTTTTCAAACATTTAATGTGTGCTAGAGTATACAGCATCATTTCAATGTGTAAAAGGTTTTAAATTATAGTATTTTGTTCTGGAAGGATACCCTCAATTTGGGAAAACTTTTGTGAAAATGTGCATGGCTGTAGGCATCCTTATCCCCTTCGCCACGGGCTAATTACCCCGGGACGCTGGGGGGAGGGAGGGAGCGCTCAGCGCCACGGTGTTTGTGACGAGCTCGGCTCGTCACGCTGCACGGTGGCGCTGTGCTCATGATGAGCTGAGCTCGTCATGACAACGCCCGTTTCCGTGGAACGCTCAGCACAGCAGGGGAATTAGCCCCGCCTGTGAGGGCCGCGGTGGTCATGACAAGCTCAGCTCATCATGAGCACAGCGCCATCGTGTCTCATAACGAGCTGAGCTCGTCATGAGCACACAAGGTGTTAAAGAGCCCCAGCGCTTTAGAAGAGAAAAGCATCACCATATCATAGTAGATGTGGCTCTGCCCTGCTTTCTCTCCAAAGCATAAAACAATACAGTAACTTTAGTTGCAGTTCTGCATTTCACTACTTCTTAGTAAATGTCCTCTTTCCCTTTCACATGCAACAAGCCATGTTCAGAGCCATGTTTTGCAATCTGGCACCCTCGTGTGGACATTTGTGATTTAGCAGTATGACTACTTTCTTGAGTCGCTTGAATGTAGCACTGACTAGGCCTGGGCGAAACTTCACGAAGTGACCAAAAACCTCTGCTGCATTCCGCGGAGTTCCGCAAGTAGCAGAGTGCATTAGGTTGTGCCGTTTGTGCTGTTTTTTAGCACCAGATGTTTGTCCCGTGCTGGAAAATCCATACAAATGGCACCATGCGCAGAGCAAGAGAGTGCTTCTTCTTTCTGCCGCTCGACTAGAATTTCTATTTGAGCGGAAGCTTCCTCGACGAGGACGGAAGGTTTCTCAACACGAGCAGTAGCGACCATCCGCGTTGAGAAATCTTCCTGGGATGTGGTCTGGAGTAAGATTCTCCATGCGAAAGAACAGGTCCGCTACACGGAGCTGCGTTTTCAGAACTCCGTACGCGGAGTGGAATTTGATGCTCAGGCCTAGCATTGATCCTGGCTAGGATCCTACCCAGGAACACACACGGAGGCGATTAAAGTGTAAAAACATCATAGTGTTCCAAGACGGAACACAGAGACTGAAAGAAAGACAAGGAGGGTGTTAACACACATAAGCCACTATGGGACTCATATAACAACACAAAACGTTTGCAGGAGGAAGTGGTACCGGGCTTTCCTACAATGCACTATTTAAATCGGTACTCAATTAACGGGGAGTTAATTAAAGAAAAGTGGTATTTTTACCTTCAACAGTATTTCCTCACTGTTTCACCACATGGAACTCGTTCATTGTACTTGCTTCTTTAATTGGGTACAATTGTTCCTTTCTGTATGTTAATATAATGGCTCTTTAACTCACTTTTTCATAACTGTGAATCGGTGTTAAGTTTGGTCATCTGTAATTTAAGACAAAGTTGAAATCGTCAACCAGACTAAAGTCCTTAGACTAAAACTTGTTAATGCTTATATGATATGAGGGTGTGCATAGTCTCATACAGACACTTTCAACAAGCTTGCAAATTGTGTGGACATCTGGAGATCTATCATGTTATGTTATACTAGGGCATATTTATCAAGTGGACATTCACCAGTTACTTGGCCTGTTAGCTCTTTTTAATGTAGAGTATGCAGCTGATGTCCTCAAACCAAACCTGAGCCGATGATTGAATGATTATATTAAGGTCAGGGATTCTGGGGTTTTCCTATGGTTGTGCTTCATATTGGGGTGGGTTTAACCTGCTGGCCTCACCTAACGGTGGTGAGTTGTGTTTTGAGTTGCCCCTGGGTGGTATGGCCCATTCATCTATACCTAGCCCATGCCATGCCTGCTGGTGTAATCCTTTGAGGTCTTGTGCAACTTTAAAGTGAAACACATCTATTTCCCTTAATAGGGAAGTAGGCGAGTGAGTGTAAGAGTGGTTGTTGTGAAATGGGTGTTATTCGATATGTTGGTGTAGTTCTTCTGAAGCTGACCAGGTATTAAGACTAGGGGCCAGATGTAGGTCGGTCGGTAACGGCCGAAAATCGGTATTTTCGGCCGTTACCGATCGGTAAATAGGTGATAGGTATGTAGGGGGCATTATTTTACCGAATCGGTAAAATGACCGATTCGGTAATTTTACCGATTCGGTAAAATAAAAAATTGGTAAATTTACCGAATCTGAGCCACCCAGATGTAGGTGGGACTCTTCAGAGTCCCAGAGGCCTTACTGAATCGGTATTTTACCATCAAATCCAATTTGTGTGCATGCACACCTATGCCATGTGACAGGCAGACCTGCCCTTAGGGCATGTATGCCTGCCACATGGCACCCAAGCCTGTTTTGGGGGTGCCAGAGGGTGTCAAAGTGACACCCCCTGAACCCTTGTGAAAATCGGTATTTACCGATTCGGTAAATACCGAATCGGTAATGCCCATTCAATCCTATGGGCTTCAAAGCCCATAGGAATGAATGGGCATTACCGATTCGGTATTTACCGAATCGGTAAATACCGAAATCATCCGATTCGGTATTCCAGCACATCTGGAATACCTACATGTCCACCCCATAGATTTACCGATTTTTAATTACCGAATCGGTAAAATTCGGTAATTAAAAATCGGTAAATCTATTTCACCTACATCTGGCCCTATGATTCAAAATAGATGTTATGTTCTGATCCTTAAATAATGCAGTAAACTATATTTTGTAGCTTGGTAAAAGCTCATAGCTCCTTGGTACTATTTCCTAGTCTAGTCTTTGTTGGTTGTGTACCTTTTTTCCTCAGTTATCCTGTCTTCCGATTTTCCATGTTTCCGTCCTGAGCTTCAATGTTACTTTAGTGTATTTTTTACTTTGGAATATAGAAACAAACCGAAATTAATGAGTGAGGAATCAAATTTTAAATATTGCATCATGAAGATATCCTTAAAATTGTACTGTTTTCACAATCTGACACATGTGGAAGCTGATGGTTCACCCTACAAGTTTGAGTCCCATAGGAATCACAATTCCCATAGGAAGGTTTGCTCGTCACAGCATACAAAAATGGTGAAAAGAATTACACCATATTTATCAAAAGTTAAAACTTTAGTCAGAAAGTATCTCTTTTTATATTTGGTGTAAACCCACTTAGTTGTTTTGATAAATTAGCCTTTAAAAAGAAGCTCGAGGTGGGCAAAATCGCTATCTAGACCGTTGAGTTGTGCGGTACCTCTGCACCGGCCCAAAAAAAAAAATGGGTCTGATTGTCCTGGGGAGCTTTCTCTTTCATGAGCCTTTTTGGTACCATGGATCTGGAAAATTACCTGTGGTACAAAATAAATGTGAGTGGCTGACCACAACATGAGATAAAAATATTGTGGCCACCATTACAGGACTCGGGGACCTGGTACTTGTGTCCTGAAAATTTGTATAAATGGGCACTTAAGGAGGCAGGATGAGGACACCTTAACCTACCTGGTTCATGTAGAGGGGTCTAATAGGTTCGCTCCGCAGTGTTAAAAAAATAATTTTTAAAATGCTTCTCTTTGATGTTACTATGGTACAACCGAAGGACCCAACGAGGCTCTCATAGGGTCTCTGACTCTTGAAAAAAAGGATTAAAGTGACAGTATATTTAGATGTTGAAATAGAATAATAACTAACACTTAAAAAAAAAATACTTGACAGTTATAGTTTAGTGAACTAGCTATGACTTGTGCACTGCTTATGACCTCAAATATTACATCACCTATGCTAAATGATATATCTGATGACAGAAGCAAGATACTTCTCCACACCAACCACCACCAATCAAAAAATGATTTAGGCTGTACTACACAAGCCCTTATGTTATAATCTTTGATAATCCTTGGAGGCATATTCAGAGCATTCCTTTAGTTCAACCTTACTTATCAGCAGAAGTTTACCCATTTTCTGTGGCAACATACATGGTGTCCTGTGTGGCCTCCCAGATGTACCAGGAAGACGGATGAAATAGACAAAATGAATGTTGGTTTCTATTATATTCAAATCAGTAAAGAGGCACTGTTGCCCCACTAGCAGCAATAGGTATTAATAGTTCTACCCAAAACTACTATTCACAATATTTAGAAACCTTCCTTATAGGCGAACGGGTTAAGAGCACAAGTGGAGAGAGGTCCAGTCAAATCATGGAGCAGCAGAAAAAAAGGGGATTAAGATAGTTAAAAAAAATGAAATAAATTGTTTCAACAAAAGCATAAGGGGACAGAAATTTGAATGAGAATTGCCATGCCATGGAAAATAGACCCGAACGACACTGATTGGAATAAAAAAACAAGCATTGGAAATGCAATAGGTCTCGCATTAGAAAAGTTGGAGCTATTGGTTTTGTAAATTACATTTATTTTTAACGTGTTGTTCTTGAAAATAGCCAAATTAATAGCTTTGTCATTTACAATGCCAATACTTTAAACTTTTTCAAATGTGACACCTATAGCATTTGTTATGCAACATGTTTTGTATGTACGTGACTTAGATGTATTCATCTAACAAAAGAACGAGTCTGTTTAAATTCAGCTACGTACTTGCTATAACGAGTAAAAGAATGGGTGTTGCATCTTACACCGTGCTGTGGCTCAAACACATGGGCTGGGTGCAGGGATCGGCCGCACACTTCCGTTTCCATTCGTCTTGAGAACGTGATGCTTGCATGCAGTTTCAGCGCCCACGTTTTAACTCTAGCAACATTAGCGCGCTAGTGATTGCACCCAAACAAAACACCCCCAATCCCGTAACTTGTAAGGTACAAAAATAATTTTATTAAAACAAACTGAAAAACGATTGTTAGTTGCAGTTTAGTTGAGAACATCCCACATCCGTGTGTATGTAACTCATGCTGCGCTTGGGCATGTTGTGGTGGGAGGCGGGAGGGTTCTGCAGGCATTGACGATGGCACTGGGGCAGGCTGTGGTGGGAGGCGGGAGGCGTCTGTAGGCATTGCCGATGGCGCTGGGGCAGGCTGTGGTGGGAGACGGGAGGGGTATGCAGGCACTGCCGATAGCGCTTGGGCAGGCTGTGGTGGGAGGCGGCTGCAGGCACCGCCGATCTTCTGTAAATATGCCAAAATAGCTTCTTACGGATGAAAATATACAGAATTTACAAATACCATTTTTAGCCAAAAATAAAATTGGTGGTATTTTGAGGAGAAGTTTTGAAAAATAAGCCACTAACGAATAACATTAAAAAACTAGGTGCATGGGGTGCTAAGTGCACACAGTGAAAGGACAAAAGGGTGGAAGGAAGTAATACGAGGATGTGGGTAAGGAGGCACATACAAGGGAAATGGAGATGGGCAGGAGAAGGTAGCAGTCAGTGGACAAAAGGGTGGTAGGAAGTAATACGAGGATGTGGGGAAGGAGGAGCATACAAGGGAAATGGAGATGGGCAGGAGAAGGTAGCAGTCAGTGGCGAACAAGGAGCTAACAGAACAAGCATTGGCAGCCGTGAAACGAAAATCGGCCGCAAAATAATAATTTTAAAAAACGGTAAAAAAACGCGAGTGTGACGCAAAATCAACCATGAAATGAAAGAAAAACAAGTCGGATGGGGTGGGGGAGGGGCAGAACGAGAGTGAGCAGCCTTTGATGAACAAGTGGGGAGGAGAAACGAGAGACACGGCCTGGCGGCCGTGAAAGTGAAAGCTCTTGGCATTGCTGTGGGGAGGGGGGAGGAGAAATGCGACACGGCTGAAAAGCCTTTGATGCAGCAGGGGGGCGGTGGAGCTGCTGGCGGCAGATGGCTGGCTTTCATGTGCACGCGCATTTTATGTCAATGCGCTTGCGCATTGAGCTCGCTTATCACCGGCACTGCATGGAATCGCCCGATGGATAAGCTCTGGATAAGCCCCTATATTCTCGCAAGCTCATTGCGCAAGCGCATTGACAGGCGAGACCTAAACAGACAGGAAAAGCAGATCAAGCAGTAAAACTGGCCAAGATGAAGAACCAGGGTGTCCTTCTTACAACTCCCACAATGAGGCACGCTCATTCTGCCGATATCCCAAATGACACCTAATGGGCGGCTGATTTGAAAAATCAGAGAGGGATTTAAGGGTAGTTGACAGACGATGTTTGGCTAATGGGAGTCCAAACTCCTGGTGCCTATGGTTGAAACCAAAAGACAAGAAGATATATAGGATCAAGTGTGGTGTATTATGCATTATGCAGGCTCTGACAATCTTTCCAAAATGTGACAGTTTGAAGATCAAATTATACTAAACACAAATGCAAAAGCAGAGCAATCATATATGCAGTCCATCCCTTTAGATAACCTGGGAGCTCGATGCAAGAACACTATCAAGTAAGATGCAAAACCAACTAAGGACATTGGCAATACCATTTACAACCGCTTTCTCTTCTATGTTATTCAGAAAATACTTTGGGCATGTCCTTTATGAATGGTGCTTAATTCGCAGGTTGTGGCTCAATTTCTTTGCCATCTATTGCACACTTTATTTAATTTGGCATTATTCCATCATAGCAATTTGTCCCATGTTGCTTAAGTTCGATTTCTTTATTTTTTACCCATACAGTTTTATCCTCCAATCATTTCACTCTCCGTCGTTGTTGTCTTCCATTCCATCTGCCCATATCTTGTTTTTTTTAAGTTTAATGCCATCTCAACATGAATCTTAATTCTTTTAATTCTATGTGATCTTACCTTCTTTTTTTCAACTGCATCTATTGTATTCATTTGATGCACTGAAGGCAGTGTGTCCAAATCACATTTTATTGGAGCTTAAAACCTGTGTGATTAGGGTTGGGAATTTAGAGAAGCTCTAAAACGATGCCTTATGTGCATTATTCTTGTCATTGAAACAAATTCCCCAAATCTCTTTAGTTCTTCTACTTTCCTTGTGAATTTTTTTGTAGTTTCTCACACATAATAGTGCATATTCTAAAGCGTGTGGTTGAAAAGTTACAAAATGTCTTTTTTGTCTTTTTACACTTTTTAATGTTAAGTGATTGTCCATGAAAATCCTTTCATTCCATCACACCTCCAGTGAGATGGGGTATATTGCTTTCACTTTTCCCTACTGCCTCAACTAGAACACACTCAAATTTCAGAGATTTGAGGCCCTCGATTGATTGCACAAAAGCAAATTTTGTTTGAGTGATCTAGGGGGGTAAATCCTATTACTGGACCCATTAGCTAGTGATTTTTGTCTGGGCTTTTGGTTTGTGAATATTCGCTTCTACATTCTCTGCATGATACAGAGACCATTCTGGGCCAAAGGGACAAGTCAAAAGTGACTGTGTATTTTACGAAATAATCTCAACCTCACAATATCACTGTGATTTGCTATCTTCCAATGAGATGCGCACCTATGAATCCTATAACACATTTGCACTCATGAATCCAAACAATTATAAAAACTGTAAGAGAGGTGGGAAATCAAGCAAACTTACAAAGCTCGCTATAGACTTAGGGGCAAGACATATGGATTTAATCTTGACTACGAGAAAAAGGAGAGGTGCTAAACCACCTGATGCTATAGAAACAACATAGTGCTTTATCTGTGCTGATGGCTGCAGAAGGTGGACAGCTATTTCATCATCACATTTTTGAAAATAGCGAGAAAGAGAGAAAGGCAGAAAGGAAAAAAGAATGAAGAAGAAAAAATAGGACAACAGGAATAGGCAGGGTTATAAACAAATCTACAAGAGTGAGATAAAGAGGCAGTAAGTGAAAGGTGGTCGTGTTAAAAGCACTTGCATAATGGGGTGACGGGAATCCCATGGGGAGGCCACCCTTGTCACCACTACCGCCACGTAGTGGAAGGAAGGAAACAAAAACATTAAACAAAGAAGAAAGACTCAAACAACAGGCCAAAGACATAAACAGAGGACAGGAAAGAAGGCTTGTGGAAGAAAAACAGGGCCAAAAAATCAGGAAGTGTGCCCCGGGAGTAAAAGAGAGAGTGGGAAAGTGGAGGCAAGAGGAAGAAGAGGAAGTTGCGAAAGACGCTGGAACCCCCATGGAGTGGGACCAAGCCAGCAGTGCTGAACTGAGGCCTGAGAACTCAGTAGGAGTGCTCAACCAAAGCAAGGAGGCCTAACCTCTTCGAGTCCCAGACCCCCCATAATCTAGGAAAAGTGGGTGTCTGTCTGGTGTCTCAATGTTTTTTTTTCACTGCCAGAATGTCCAACTGACTTGCTAGGAGCGTATTACAAGAAGAGGGTGGGGGAGCACTTGTTAGTTATTATCCTAATCACCTAAAAGCCTCTCTGATCAAAAGAGGAAGCCCAATATTATTGTAGCTCTGCAAATTGTCCACCGTTTATTTCAAAGATCACAACTTCTCCATTAAAAGACAAACCATTGCAACTGAACAATACCTAACCTTCTGTAGCTCATCTATTAATACCGTCAAACTCTGCATGAATTCACATATATCCTCCCTCCCATTAAAGATAACACCTAACTCCTATTAATTTAATCTGTGACATAGAAACTGGGGTAAATTAATAGTATGGTTTTCTTAAAAGTGAAAGACTAATCTGAATAGCTAATACTAACCCCCAAAAAGTGTATATACAAATAAAACTACTTACCCTTTGTTCTGGAGTCTGCTTAGGAGCATAAACTTTACAAGTATACAACATATCTGAGAATTGACACCACAGTGCAATGACCAGCGAAGTGGACAATGAAAATAAAACATACCATAAAGGGACCTCCAGAGCTTCTCAAAGCTCCCAGTCTACTGAAAACCATAAACTGCATGCCTGTCTCGAATATAGCACATTACTATGCGATGCAGTACATCGCGTGCTTTTAACAATGCAGTTGTTACAACTACCACGTTGTTAGTACGTGATGTATTTACATCGCAAACCATTACAAAGACTTCCAGTAGGGGCCATGCTGGACTTAGGGATAGTATTATATACTATTCCTACTCCAGTTTGCGCAACAGTAGGGAAGGTGTTGTATTTCATTTTCAATACCTCAGCGACCCCTACTGGAAGTCGTTGTAAGGGTTTGTGATGTAAATGCATCGCTTACTAACAACGCAGTTGTTGTAAAGACTGCGTTGTAATAGTATTGCGATGTAACAACAATGTTGTAAATGCTGTTTCCTGCCTGACTCTCACACTTCTTCATCCATCACACTGCTAAGCGCTGTGTCCCATAACACAATAACCACATCTTCAATGCCCAGTATAGGGGTAGTTCAATCAATCAATCAATCAAGGCATTTATAGAGCGCGCCACTTACCCGGAGGGTCTCAAGGCGCTTGGGGGGGGGGGGGGGGGTGCCGCTACTGCTCGAACAGCCAGGTCTTGAGTTTCTTCCTGAAGGAGAGGTAGTCTTGGGTCAGGCGAAGGTCGGTCGGGAGGGTGTTCCAGGTCTTGGCGGCCAGGTAGGAGAAGGACCTTCCTCCTGTTGTCGCTTTTCGGATGCGGGGGACGGCAACGAGGGCGTGGTTGGTCGATCGGAGGTGGCGTTTGGGAGCGTAGAAGTTGAGGCGGTTGTTGAGGTAGCTCGGGCCTTGGTCGTGTAGGGCTTTGTGTGCGTGGGTGAGGAGACGGAAGGTGATTCTCTTGTTGACGGGGAGCCAGTGCAGGTCTCTCAGATGTCCGGAGATGTGGCTGCTCCGGGGGATGTCGAGGATGAGTCTGGCTGAGGCGTTCTGGATCCGCTGGAGTCTCTTCTGGAGCTTGGCGGTGGTTCCGGCGTAGAGGGCGTTGCCGTAGTCCAGTCGGCTGGTTAGCACTATATGAGGGTTGCAATAAAATACAATAATGTAAGTTAAAGTGTCTTATATCCTATTTCTTACTAGCAGTTTTAAGGTGGCTCTTCACAACTACGTCTAACAGGTGGAAGAAAGAGGCTTGAAGTCGAATCAAGACGAGGCAACCTTGGGATTCAACCTTTCCAGAGTTCAGCAGCCCTGCAGTGGCTCAGAAGAAAAACATTGGGCACTTGCACTTATTTATTTTTATACATTTAGCACTCCTGGGATCAGCATTCATGTAGAGGAGGAGATGAGGCGCAACACACTTTCTAAGGACACACCATTAGGAGAGAAGATATGGTCATATGCATGTGTGCATAAGTATGTGTGCTGCAAGCATGTGGAACCAGATGCCTGAGGAAACAACCTTAAAAAAGCATTGAAAACGTATACTTTCAAAGTTTAGGAAATCTTGATACCTAACGGATTCTGCCTTACACACCTGCTCTTGTTGCCTAGCGCCCGGACTTCATCGAGTAGCCATGCTCTATATAAATAGTCATTCTTTCATAATTGACCTTAAAAGTGGGCAGGAGCTGTTGATAGGAATCCACAATATCTGTAATGTGAGCTATACTAATCTTTTGAAAAGTTAAATATTGAAGGCAAATCAAGTTGAATGCAAGTAGTATTTTAATGGTTCATAAGAGTAAATAATGGAACCATAGTTTCGATAAGATTAATATAAGCTTGTGATATATGCAATGGTTGCGAGCCTTAAGATCATATGCAAAACATTTGCATTTTTACACATTATGTACAGGTAATACAACACAAAACTGGGTATTACACTTGATGGGCCATAAGGAGCATCACAAACTACATACTCACTTTGAGTATGAAAAACTCTGCTTTATTGAAGATGGGTGCACATCACATACAATTTACCCTAGGCCTTTGCCTCACAAAACTAGACCTCACTATGCATTGCTTCACTTAATTTCTCCCTACCCCCTCCCCTATATTTTACCACTCCCTTTGACATCTTTATCTTGCAACTGTAACTCTTACCCGGCTTTAAAAATGTCAACCCTTACAACCGTAAACACTTTGACCTACATCTATTATCATCTAACTAGCTCAGTATCCTAACTGTTAACTTTTCCTTCCTCCAGGTTTAACTTTATGACCCCCCCCCCAATTGTCATGCATCCCCCTATGTCCACAACCATCATTTTAAGGTATAACCATGTCAACTGCTATGCCTACCGGCCTGCACCTTCAAGCAACAACAAATTACAACAAATCCCTACCCCCTGCACACCTGTACCCAATAAAACTGCCAGCAATTGACTAACATTCCCTCAAATAGAATCCCTCTTAAAGAACCCACATAAATGCCTCCTACCAGGGGATGGTGGGAGGGAAAAAAATCTTCCTCACACCCACTGACTGCTGCTGTGTCGTCACAAAATGTTCACAGGGCATATAAAATCGCCGTATTTATACAGGACAATAAAGCCCAACATAAAACAGACCAAGCAAAGCCCAAATGAAGCCCAATGCAGTCCATGCAGCACCGTGTCCCAAACTCCCTGGTGGGGGGGGGGGCACACCTCAACTGCAATACCTACCACCACTCAGAAAAGGCTTCTCTCCTACCATTTTCTGACCCTCCCCTATCTAGGAACTTCCCTTATCCCTGCTTCCCATCAGTACCTTGTCCATAGCCTCTCTTATTTGGATCAAATACAACTACATCCATACATTGACAAATTTACACCATCCCACCTAAAGAAATATGGCGCCTCAGACTTCAATTCCGGTTGCTCTACCCTTGCAAACCTCTCTTGCCTACAAAAACCCTCACATCGCTGTCAATAGCAACTGGTCTACTTGTCCTTTTCCAGTGCTGCTGTGGAACGAATTCCATCCACATAGCATACATCCCTGACCACTGCCTCCTTATTTTCAGCATCTCTTTTTTCATCTCCTTCAATAATAAAAGGCCTTTGTGTATCACCAAATCATTTCCCCCTAAATGTAAGACCAAAATATCAGGGTATCTGTGTCTCTGCAATAGTTGATTCAAACAAGGCAACAATTTGTGCCACCACACACCACCTTTATCATACCATTGCACTGTAAAGAGCTGTTCATCTAGCACATGGTTACCACCTCTGCCTTTTTAACGTTCTACCCATTTAACAAATGAATGTCCCACGATCCGTATGGATAAACCCTTTGCATCGGGCCCAGTTACAGCACCTGAAAAGAATACAAATGTAAGGTACGGAAGTACATTATCACAAACCCCTCTCCTTTTCCCCTCACACACAATGTCAGAAGCAGCTTGAAGACTTTTGTAAACAAAGTATGGCCCTTGTAGGTAAATAGTCCAGTAGCCAGTAGAGTAGATTATAAGAGGAGGTTTATTACGACTCAGTTGCAGTCAGTTCCAGGTAACTGGTATGATGGTAAGTAAGCTGTTAAGTAAGCCCCACCAGGAGCAGCATCCCTGTTGCTCAGCCCACTTTTTCCAACTGTTCTCTCATCCAAGCACAAACACACTCAAAATTCTAATCACCTCACAAACTGGTGAGCAGCAAGGAGCAGAGCACTGGGGAAGAATGCATTGCAGAATACTCAGTATATAACAAAGAGTATCGCCCTAGTGTCATAATCCTTTTCCTATCCTATGTTCTTTGGGCCACATCAGTGGCCACTTCAATCTGAAAAGAGTGTGTCCAAAATTTCTTTGGGGTTTCTTTAATGCTGGCCAACGCACACAGCATTACCCATAGGAGCTCATGCACTGTCTCTCCCGAACCATCATTGTGATGGAAAACTTTCCCCCTCGTTGCCCCCCTAACCTCCCACCACTCTGCCCCCTATTGTACCGGACACATTTCCCTGGCAGGAAAAAACTGAAGTTTCACCCTTGTTTCAACTGCCCTTTGATCAGTCTTAGATTGTCAAATGTACAATTCCAGTCCTTTGTCATGTCGCTTGATGTCTCTCCAATCCAACCCCGGATTACCGTTCCTACCCAAAAGTTCTGAAACCCAGAAAGTTTTGAAACACTTTCATGACATAAGCACTGAGAAATGAACCCTCTCCCCCAGATCTTTACAAATCAGTGGAAGTACTGCTAAAAGCCAACCAAGCAATTGCCTAGATAACGATCTTCTAGTGCGAGGCTGCCGATGTCTTTCCCTAGACCACCACTCTAGCCTTCTCCAACCCAGTTTCTGCCTGCAGGTGTGTAACCCCATAACAGTTTATCAATGAATGTGATGCCTGCCAGTTTATCCAATATTGTAACCCATGAGAGACCTCTCTCTATCAACGTCAGTATAAACTGCACCACGTCTTCCACCCTGTCCCACTGTACTGACCTCCATTCAGCTCCCCCCACCTGAAACTCCTTCCAGGCCAAAACATATGGCTTCCTGGTGGACACCCGTAGAGACCCTACCACAAACTGTAGCATCCTCTCTCTCCTATGCTCCACATGTTGCCTGTTCATCACATGTACTACTGACAAATTATCCACCCTGAATAGTACTTTTTATGCACCAGTTCCTGCCCCCTAAATGTCACAGCAACCAACAAAGGGAAACTCTCCAAAAAGATTATACTCCTACCCCTTGGCTTCCATGCTCCTGGCCATACCTCAGTGCATCACCTGCCCTCCCAGTGGCGTCAAAAGCAATCCCTCTAGCGGCATCCGAGTATATCTCCATATCGCACTCCTATTTCTGCTGACCAACCATGCAAATTCCATTGAAGTTTTCCAGGAATCTGCTCCACATGCACAAATCCTCCCTTGTGTCTGCAGACAACCGCACATGATGATGCGGCAAGGATAATCCTGCTTATGACTTCCCTAGTCACCCACAAAATGTCTTTCCCCTCCTGATAACCCTACATGCAAAATTCAAATGTCCTAATAAGACCTTCACCTCCTTGACTGTCACGTTGGGTCTTCAAGCATTGCACCCAAAGCAGTTGCTTTTTGTCCAATGGTAAACGCGCTTCCATAGCTAGGGAATCCAAATCGATACCTAAAAAGGCCAGCACCTTTGCTGGCCCCATCATTTCTTATGGAGCCAGCGGCCCCCAAATGTCAGACATGAGCAGTTGGAAATGTGTAAGCTGTTGCTGACAGTCCGCAGAACAGGGCAATCCCCCAATCGCCTAAATAGTGCTTCACTGTCGTCTTCCAATGTGTGTGACGTAAAGACCCACTGTAGAAACAATGCACATGAGATAGCACAACCTATTGATAATGCTTTGTCCACGTACCATTGTTCTTCAATCTGTATGCCCAACAACTGAAAGTCCTTTGGATGAACTGGCAACAGCCAGAAGTCTGACTTAATGTCAGACTTTGCCATGAGTGCGTCCCTTCCAACCTGTTCGACCAGCACCATTGCAACGTCAAATGAGGAATATGACACTGAGGTCGTCCCCTCACCTGGAATGAAATCATTAACGAAGTTCCCATCAGGCCATGTTGTATGAGGTAAAATTGAGCTTGCTCTTTTTTTGGTACCAACCTAATGAGGGAGACAATCAAGTTGGGCATAGGCCACTGCCCGAAAGTTCCTGCCATCCTACCTTCCTGTCCCTCTTTTGCCAATTTCTCTCTGACCACCTGCTAATGGCTAGCAACCAATTTCAAATATTGAAAGCCTATCTTGTCAGTCTGGGGCCCCTGTATCAAATCCAAAATCTTGCCCTGAAGCTGTCACTCAACAACTCAGTATCCTGTCTGTTCCGGCCTACAGCCAGACAGTTTTAATTGGAGTACGAACCTTTCCCCATGTTGCTGTGGGCCCCAATCCTCCTCTATTGGTTGCTGGCAGATAACCCTGCTGTCCATAATCACCTCCACTGACCTGCCTGGATGCCCAGCATGGTTCCCTCTGCCCCGTAGCAGTGGAAGAGTGAGTATCTACCCCCGCTCCTCGAGCACTCATGCTTGAACTTATTATAATCCCGGGTGCATGACCCTGTGTTGAAATCCCAGCACATCCCAATTGTCCCTCCTTGAGTTCTGGCCACTGTACCCACCCCGCGGGTGTGGCGGGCAAAAGGGGCTAATATACCATTGGCACCCCGCTCGCAGTGTATGTTGTCTTACCGGACTTGACTGCTGGTATAGATCAGTATCAATCTCCCCCATTTATCCTTAGTGTCCCATGCCATTGTTATTCAAAATTCCTTATCGTAGTGAGCGCACGCATAAACCCCATAAGTCCATATACTTAAAAAAATGACATGTAGCGCTCAGGATATTTTTTGCAATAAACACTTGCAAAAATGAGAAAAGCTGCTGTCCAATTCTCTATTGTTGTAGGCACTCTAGGCCTTCGCACCAATTCTTCCTCCTCTTCCTTGGACCCCTCTTTAGCCCTCAATTCTCTGTGGAGGTGCTTCAGCATCTTCACATATTTCCCTTTCCATATTTTCTCCTTTGTTGCCAGCATTAGATGTGCACCCAGTGGCTTAGTCATCCCCATATAAGGCAACTTTTGTATCTTTATTTCTTTGTACTCCGTCTTAGAGTCCTCCACCCCGCCTTCTCCTGAGCACCTGCCCCATCTGCTGCCCCTTGCAGCACCTGTTTTCCTTCCGTTGCAGGCTTTTCCACCACTTTTTTCCCCTGCCCTTCCGGGAATAAGTTCCTGTCTCCCGCTTGCGCCGCCCCATCCTGTGCGTCCTTCATGTATCTTCCCTTCCTTAGACAAATCTTCTCCATCCCCATCACCCCAACTGACAAAGCCTTCTCGCTGTGTAGCAGCCCATGTATTCCTACCACCCTTACCTGGCATCAAGGCTGGTCTCTTTCGTGGATCCAGCTGTCCAACCAGTTGAAAAAAGTCACTTCCCGCCGGTTACGTCTGATGTGTCCCACGTCCTCTTTGACACTCCTGAACCAAGCTACAAACAAGTGTGTAACATCAACCTCCCTGTTCCCCCTCACCCCCCCCACTCATCCTCTTCCACTTCGGTGTCCTTTACAATTTCTCCTTTTTCTAAAGTTGCCTCATCATAGTCAAATTGCTCCTGTTTCTGCTCTAGCTCCTCCAGCCCGACATACTCCACCTCTTGTCTATCCAACCTCATGTTTTCCCTAACGTGTGACTCACTTACCAATGCAGAGGATGCAGACAGTGGGCCACTTACACCCTTCTGTCTGTGCTCCCAACCCGCTCTGCCGTCCCCCAAAGCTTGCTGTCATAGAGGCCACATTGACCTGTCCTGGCTGGTGCACTACCAATGTCACTCCAGACCTTGAGGAATTGTTATTGCGGTCCCACAATGCCATCTGGCTGGCCGCCCGAGATCCTACCATCTCATCATCTCAGGGTTTATGAGCTGCATAAGACTCTCCCAAGTCAGCATGGGAGCCTTGAGGCTGAGCCTGAAATTAAAATGCAGGTCCAGTTTGGTGTCGTTAAGCTCCCTCACCCGTGGCCGTACTCCCTGTTATGGCACCCACACCCAGCCACTTTCTGTGCCCTCTAGTCTTACCTACGTTGTACCTCCATACACTGGCTCCGTCCCACACCTCTCGAACCCTGTCTCGCCCTTGCTGCGTCTCTGGCATGACCACCCCTTGGGCGCCGCCCCCCCCTTTCAAGACCATTCCTTGCATAGGTCTTCAGTGGGGGTTTAACACCCCCACCAGCCTCCCAAGACCCCTTCCTCCTCACTCTCCTCTGCCTTCTTCATCACCCCATTCCAGGGCTGGCGCAATCAAGGCGGAGGCCGGACCTGACACATACTCTGGTACCGAATTTGCAGACCCCCTCACCCTGGACCTTACTTTTGTCCCTGCTGTTTACTACCCCCTCCCCTACCCCACTCTCTCACTCCACAATCCTCGCATTGCTTATGGGGTCCTGTCCAGCCACCCTTTTGCCTCTAAGGACAGTGGGGGGCACTTTCTCAACCCCTTTTCTACCCCCTCCCCAACCTTTGCTACTAAACAATATCCTACTCCCCGGTCCACTTCTTTTGCTTCCTCATCCACTCCCCCCTCCTCCCTGTCTGATGCCTGAGGGTAATCAGCTCATCCCCATGTTCCCCACCTTCAGTTTACTATTATTTCCAAACTGCCCTGCTCCCTGACCCCTCTCCTTCCCCCCTTTCTCTCCCTCTCTGCCCCCACATTCCACTACCTCTTACCCTGTGTCACCGTCGCTGCCTCAGCAGGCCCTGTGTCTCCTGAGGAGCACGCAGCATGCTTTGTCAGTTCCGTTCAGGTGCTGGCCCACCCTCTTTTCCCTCTACAAGGGCAGTTTGGAAGGGGGAGGGGCGGCCTCACCGGCCATTTTGTGAAATTGGGTTGCTTTGTTCGCCCTAAGTTGTCAGGGTATGCCCAGACGTGGGTCCCTTGCTCACTTTGCCACTAGATTCAAGCTAGCCTGGCTGATGACGGCTGATTAGCCCAAAAATGTTCCCAGGATGCTTGTTTCTGGTCCAAGGAAGACATGGCTTGGCAGTTCGGGCTGGACTGTTCCCATGAGGCACAGGGTCAGACTGATTTGCATATGGCCATGTCTGAACTGGGGTGGCGGAGCTAGCTAAAGAATGATGACTGGGGGTGAGTGCTTGCATTGTTCAACACTCCGTCCACCATCCCCTTTGGTTTTGCTTTGTTCGCACTAAGTTGGCAGGGTATTCCAGACGTGGGTCCCTTGCTCACTTTGCCACTGGATTCAAGCTAGCCTGGCTAATGACAGCTGATTAGCCAGAAACTGGTCCCAGGATGCTTGTTTCCGGTCCAGGGAAGACATGGCTTGCCAGTTCGGGCTGGATTGTTCCCATGAGGCACTGGGTCAGACTGATTTGCATATGGTCATGTCTGAACTGGGGTGGCAGAGTGTGCTAAAGAATGATGATGGATTAAACCCAGATCAGTTGACTGGGGGTGAGTGCTTGCATTGTTCAACACTCCGTCCATTATCCCCTTTGGTTTTGCTCTGCTTGGGTATAGCCCAAAAGCAGCCCAATGGGTTATGTAGCCCAAAGGCTATAAAGGGTACCCAGCACATTTTCCCAGCCACCATTTTAGGTTCTGGTGACCTGGTGGCTGGGCATGCAGATAGGGAAAGTTTTTTGTCCCACCCGCCCTCCCTATACGTAGAGGTTCAGGGGGAGCAATTTTTTGGGTTTGGGATTTTTCGGGATAGTGGCCGGAGTTGAGGACAGGTGCATAGGTGGGAATTTTATTGTATATTTTGTTGCTGGAAACAGGTGCGGCGGGGTTGTTAAGAAGTTGTCTACATTGGCAGAAGTTTTTATTTAAATGTTGTAAGTTTGTGGGCAGGGCTAAGGGAAGTTTAGGCTGGTAGGGTAAGTTTAGATTAGAGGTTAGCTTGTTACAGTTGCAGATAGTCAGGTAGGGGTTTAGGTTTGTAGTAGAGGGCAGGAGTTGGGAACTGCAATACTGTGAATTAGGATTGTTATGGAATGTTATGTAATGTTATGTTATCGGTAGGGTGGGGGATTTATGTGGGGATCGTAGAGGTGGGGGGAAAATTGAGTTTTCAGGTAATTTATGTATAGTGAGGTTTTAGTCTGTAAGGCAATGGCCTAGGTTGGACATTTGTGATATACACCTGTTCAATAAAGCAGCCTTTTTCACACACAAAATGGGTGCCTATGTTGGCTTGCCCCCCTCCCTCCCAAAAAGCAAGCGCGGGCCGACATGCTGGGCCTTTCCAAGCATGGGCCATGAGCTACATTTGGGCCGCTCTCTTGCACACCGAGCGGCCCTGCCCACTTACCGGCACATTTCCTCCTCTACGCGGGGGCGAGCAGGCTATTTACAGTCACTCACCACCCATCGTGCCGGGCGCGCCAACACAAGCACATCCAGAGTGTCCTAGCGCATGGTCTCTTGCACTCAGTGATCCTCCATCAAGTAATCTCTGCAAGTAATTACGCTCTTAATATTACCGCTCACCCTAAACATTGAACCTGACACTAAACACTAACTACAGCGCTTGCTCTTAACTACCAAAAAATTCATCCTCACAGCTACTGACGGCGCCCGTTGGCCGGATTTATACAGGGCAATAAAGCCCAACACAAAACAGTCCAAACGAAACCCAAATGAAGCCCAAAGCAGCCGGTGGCACCATGTTCCAAACTCCCTGGGGGAGCACATCTCCCTGCGGTTGGCTGCGTCCCCACCCCCAAAGCCAATTGACCTGAAGATGGCGCTCTCCGTGTGCTCTACCGTGCCATTAGCCTGCAGCGCCTTTGAGGTGATGTCCCAAAAGACCTTGACCAAAAGTGAAAACCGATGACCTGGCACAGTTCACCCTGTGTAACCCAACCAGTCCAGAGATGCAAAAAAGATGACGGTGTGTAAATAGCTGACTTCACTGCATGCGGTGAGAGCACTGGCAGGAGAGACGAGAACGACCCCTTAAACTAACAGTGCGGCCAGGGCTCACAGGTGACCTCGGAATGACACTACACACAGAGATATTTAGATGAGTCTTCAATTACAATTTAGCCGACCCCGCCACACATCTGGATGCCGAAAATATAGGTGGTGAGTCACACAAACGCAGGAAAAGGGATTTTATGGAAGGAAAAGTGGCCGAGAGAGGCCAGGCACATGTTTGGTTTCATAACAGTGCACATGACCTCAATGCTAGAAAGCGCTGAGGGTGCTGGGAAGAGACACCGCTCTGCCCAAGCGGTAATGGCGGGTGCTTCGCTGTTGTTATTGCTCTGGCCTCGGACGGTCCCTCCATCTCTGCCCCCAAGACCAGGCAGGGTCCAGGCGAGCTCGGCTGCTTGGCACAGGTGCGGCCTGATCTCAGCAGAATCTGATGAGAAAGAAAACATGGGCCGCTTTCCCAGCCCGAGTTTGCCAGCTTTGCTGACATCAGCATAGTATGTTTTTTTTTTTTTTTACCTTCTTGTAAAGTAAGTTCTACCTCATCTCCGTTCTTAGAAGAGAGCGGAGCAAAAGAGACACCCCCCAGCCCAGTCCATGTTGTTCTTGTTTCTTCTCTCCTCAGTGTATATTATCACATCCTTGTCACCTTCTCATCCCACTTTCCCCCATCCTCGATGGCCATCTCTCTCAGTCAGTAATTTGTTTAAAAAAATGTAATTATAAGTTTAAAGTCCCAACTTTATTTTTTTGCCTTCTTTTTGTGCTGCTGAGTGCCGGGGTCTCAAAATCCGAGGCTGCCTAGGTTTTATTCCACCTTATCCCTCTTTCTTTCACCATGCTACACTTTTTTGTCTTTTTATCTCACTCTAGCAGATTTTTCGCGCCCTGCTTTCTTCCTTTGTCAATGGTTTCCCACCTTTCTCTGCCTCCATTTTCTGCCTTTCTCTCTTTTGTTCTGGGTCAAAGACTGATGATAAAAAATACATGCCAGTCCCCAGAAACAGAGGGCTGGTTCTGACCAACAGGGATCACTGGTACAAATTAAGCACCACCCTCTCTGTATATTCTCACCCTGCAATGCTTTACATTCTTATTTTCCTTTTTAGTTTCTTGCTTTTTACCATCTCTTTTACTCACTTCTGCCTCATTCTTTTATCTATGTCCACCGATGGGTGACGTTTTCTACTCGGCCACTACTTCGGATTGCCATTAGTTTGCATCTTTAGTACGCAGAAACCTTTACTTCGCATGGTTTTACTGCACGTGACCGTTACTTCGCAGGCTATCCACATCGTTGTTTTGATTTGGAGGCGCTTCCGTTTCCAAATAACGCAGTACGACTCAGAAGACGCAGGAAGCTGATCTACGAGGAGAGAGAGGTAAGTGGGGCTGTGTGTACGGTTGTGTAGGTGCAGTTTAGAGTAGTGTATTTGGGTGTAGGGTAGTGTCGGGTGTCGTGAAGGGTAGTGTTTGGGAGTAGGGACTGGACTGGGGTAGTGGGACGGATGTGCAGGGGATAGTGTTTAAGGGTTTAGGGTAGTGTTGTGGTGCTTGTGTATTGCAGGGTAGTGTTTTAGGGTTTAGGGAAGTGTTTCAGTGTAGGGAACGGACTGGGGGTAGGGGCAGGGTCGGGCAGGGTTAGTGTTTTGGAGTTTAGGGTAGTGTTGTGGTGTTAGTGTAGTGTAGGGTAGTGTTTTAGGGTTCAGGGTAGTGTTGGGGTGTCGTGCAGGTTAGTGTTTGGGTGTTGGGACAGGACTGGGGTTCGGGGGAGGATTGTGCAGGGGGTAGTGTTTTAGGGTTTAGGGTAGTGTTTTGGTGTTTGTGTAGTGTAGGGTAGTGTTTTAGAGTTTAGGGTAGTGCTTGGGTGTCGTGCAGGGTAGTGTTGTAGTGTAGGGAGCGGACAGGGGGAAGTGTGATGTTCGTGCAGGGGGTAGTGTTTTTATGGTTTAGGGTAGTGGTGTGGTGGTTGTGTAGTGTAGGGTAGTGTTTTAGGGTTTAGGGTAGTGTCGTGGGTCGTGAAGTGTAGTGTAGAGTAGTGTATTTGAGTGTAGGGGTATGCGAAGTAAAGAGCTATGCTGTAAAAGCAAATTATTATCTTATTAATGCATTTGCGATGTAATGGTATGCGCAGTAAAAATATGCGTAGTAATGGCATTTGCGATGTAAAAACATCGCACTAAAAGCATGCTTACTAATGGCATGCTAAGTATCGTCATATATTCTGTTGACCCTCTTGCTTAACTTAACCTGTCACCTTAACTACCTTCTACTCTTTTTATCACACTTTTTTTTGCTGTGCCCCCTCAATTATCCTCTCTGTCATCCGCTTTACCCGCCCTTGTCTTATTTTATCTTCTATTTCCCTCATACGTTGATCTCCTTTCTTAATCTACACCGTATTTCTCGTTGTCTGCATCAACTCTCTTATTGTAATAATGAAACATGATGGGTGGAATGCTTTCAAAAGTTTGAGCCAGTGCCAATTCAGGGTCTCATTCCAGTCCAACGTTTTGCTGCCCGCTGCTTCACTCCAGATGGGACCAACCATATGAAAATCAGATGGTACCCACCTCCAATAGGGGCAGTATTGGCCAAACTGCCGGCCCACACCCCTTGTAAACAGGAGTAGAAGCAATCCCAGCCTTTTTGCACATCATCAGTGAGGTGGACTGGCATCCTATGAAACTGGGAAAAAAGGACCCACATTTGGGCATTAACGTCACACTGAGATGTAACATTATAACAACAGATGAATAGTGGATGCTAGCAAAAGTCCAGCAATGGACAATTGCCTGCTCACTTTCCTATACGTCTCTCTTGTGCTCTCCATATTCTCCATACGCACCCTTCTTTTTCTCCACCCTTTCACTTTGTTTTACTTTTCTCACTCTTGCTCCTTCTCTCTCTTGTTATTACTTCTTTTTGCTTATTCTCCATATTTTGTTCTTTGTTTGTGGGCCCACCCTGCCCAGTACTATCTCTCTCTCTCCCTTTTCATATTCTATTTACTGCGCTCTGTCTAACCCTCCGAAGCTTCTCAAAAATTGAATCAAGATTCAGTGGCAAAGGGTCTGATTCACAAAGGAAAACGTATACTTTTGTTATTCACAACTATGAGTAAGTAGGACGTTTAGGGGCGAGAACTCCTCACATAAAAAGTAAGGTCTCCTTACTATTTATATGCTATTACTACTATAACCTACTATTAATTCGTAGTTCGTGAATACCCCCCAAAAAATGTTAAGGTTACCAGTGGTGGCTCCTCTGCCATGGCAGAGGAGCCTCGCCCCACTGCTTTGAAGCAGTGCAACCTAAAGGAAACATAAAGTGATAATAACTATGAGTTATTATCATTTTATGTTTCTGTGCAGCTTTGCGGCCATGCGGGTGGGCGGGGCTGCTCTGCCCTCGGAGCAGGTCAGGGGAGGAGTGGTTTTCCCACACCTAAGTGAAATTGACTGTTTGGCCGGCCCCCTTGGGTCGCCCAAGACAGTCATGCACAGTTTCCCTGTTATCCATGCAGGCTGCATTATATCCTGCGAGGAGAACATGCCTAGGCCCTGCATGGCTCCAATCAAATGTAGAACACTTCTTGGACCCATACATTTTCCTTTATTGTCTCATCATAACACTGATTGCTTTCGTTGTATGCTCCAGCTAGGCATCCTTCTCAGGCCATATTTCTATAGTCCTGATGATGATCACCATTATTATTTTAGGGATTGAAACGCTGTCGACCTTAGGTCCTTGACACTGTACTGTTCATATAACTACTGTACTTTGGGCAATGGCGCTCTCCATATGCTTGTGACCTTACTGTTGATTGTATTAGGGCCGCACATGACTATCCCTGAGCTCTTCAAATCGCTCTTCTTGACTACTGTCCCACTTTCTATGTCTCCTTTTTTGTGCAAGATGTTAATAAAAATAATTACATTCCTATTAGGATTTGTACAACAGTCTTTATTATATCACTACTATTCATTTATGCTGCAGGGGACAATTGTTCCTGTATAATTTACTGTACCCCAGGTCTCTCTGATTACCTGGGTTTAGTTTTTTGCAATATATTTAGCACAATATAGTTACGCATAAGGGACTTCCAATGCAGCATGAGCAGGAGAGATCTGAAGAAGAGAAACACCCCTCCCCCACACACATCTCAAGATGCCAGCAGGGCAGCAGATGGAAGGGAGAGACACAGTTGCATTGCCAACAATTATTTCTAAGGTAAGTATATAAAAATCAGACCATGCAATGAATAATGAGGTGGTCACAGTGAAAATGCTGAAAAGTAATTTTTATTTCCATGTTTAGTTACATGAGTTATGAAGAGTCACAACAGGGCCTTTATATTTTTTATGACATTTTCAAATGTACATTATTATTACTAAGTAAATTTCTCTTTTGTATTTCACAAAACATATATACAATGTTTCTTTGTTTGTTTGCTGGGAGCAGGCATCTCTAGGTCAGTTTCCAAGGCATCATCATCTAAATCAGTTGACTGGCTGAGGGTATGCCCAGATCTTATGACATGAGACTTAGACATACTGCTGTGATTAAAAGCCCCTTCGCTCTTCGCAGGGGTAGTCACTAGAACGTGTTTACATGGTTTGTAAACATTCTAGGCATGATTAATCTGACCTAAACTCTTTGCAACAGTGGGACGTTTCACGTTAGATATGTATGGTGTGACAACAGAGCATTCCTGTTGCAGGTGCCAAATTTTCTATACTTTTTCCAAAATGTTGCATTTTAAATACAACGTATCAATGCCCTTTATTTTATTTTTTATTTTTTTTTAAAACCTTTATTTTAGCATTCAGTAGAAATACAAGCATGGGCCTACAACCGCGGGGGCCGGCCGCTAGACAAATTAAAATTCGTTGATATCACAATACGACACAGCTCATCAGCCGACAACCCAAAGGTCCGGCAGCGATTCAGAGTAAAGCTTGTATTGGAATGCATAGCTGGATTTCAGGATAAGACAGAGGTTTCATTTTATATTATATAAAAGAGGATCAGGTGCCATACAATCAAACAGGAGAATGCGGGGGGCAGTGTAAGAAACAGGATATACATGTAATGACCACTATAATGGAGATTTGGCACCAGAGCATATAGGTCGGTACAAAAGAACACACAATATACATTTCCATGTTGCACAAATACTCGAGGCCTGCCCGTCCATAAATCAGGATATCATAAAAGCAAAAGCACGAAGTACAAGCATACGATAAGAATCTGAATGATTCATAGCTATACTGACCCTATAAGAAAGAAAGAGAAAGAAGGAAGGCCATAGAAAATAAAAAAAGCAAAATAAAAAAAAACCTCCAACCCCCCACCCTGCACCCCTGCAAATGGCTACAGCCTGACCCCACTAGCAGCGTGCCTGTCGCCCCTCAATCAATCAATCAATCAATCAATCAATCACTGAATTTATATAGCGTGCTACTCACCAGGGAGGGTCTCAAGGCGCTGGGGTAGAGGGGTGTGTTACTGCTCGAACAGCCAGGTCTTGAGTTGCTTCCTGAAGGAGAGATGGTCTTGGGTTTGTCGAAGGTGAATGGGGAGGGAGTTCCAGGTCTTGGCTGCCAGGTAGGAGAAGGATCTTCCTCCGGCGGTGGCCCCTAACAACTAAAACCCCAAAGGTAGGAAAAAGAAGAGCGGAGGAGGGCATATCCATGTTGGCTCCCAGCCCCTTTAGACCCCCCGCCTGAAACAGCTACCCCCTATCACTAAAAGACAAACTTATGACAGCAATGTAGAGAAATTAGAGGGTACCGTGAGACACCGCCAAGCCTCTTAGAGCAAACAGTTGCAGGTCCAACACTTGTAAAAGCCATGCCAACCCATCCCGATCCAGCCGATCTTAACTTTGGCCCTTCTGAACGAAAACTCGAACCCCTTCCAGCGAGACCCAGAGGCACACAAAGAAGCAATAAAGAAGAAAAGAGTCAGCAGAAATCAGCCCATGGCTACCAGCAGGCAGTGAGCCCTCAGGAACTGTAGATGCAGACGAACTCTCCCTCCGAGATGAGCAGTCCCAATGTGTCTTGAACAGGAGTCATAGCGTCGCCTGGAAAGGAGAAGATGACCACAAAATAGACAGAAAGTCCCAGACAAAAGTCTCCGGGAGGGGAACGCCTGACGATATCTCCAAAGCCGGTAGTGGTGGAAAGTTCAGCAATACCATGCCATCCTCGGGAACACCGTCCACCAGGGCACCATCCGATGGTTCCAGTACTCGTTTCTTCACAGGGTTCTCGCACGGAGTCAAAATGGCCGCGTTTTGAATCGCTGCAGAATCCCGTTTCAAAAATAAGGCCGGGCCCGGTTCCACCAGGAGCATTTCAGATAGGCGCGTGTCCAATTTGCTCAACAAAGTATCCACATGTGAGCGGAATGCCCAAAGTTCTGCCAGTATTTACCTCAGCGATGGCTCATGCACCGTTCGATCCATATTCTCGTGCTCGATATCAATCACTATCACCTCCCCGGGTGATTCCGGCACCCTCGGGGGGATAGACAGGATCTCGAACATGCAAATGCGAAGGGTGACCAGTCTTTGTTCGCAACCACGGTCAACCCAGTTAAGGCCGCAGGCCAGTGACCTCGAACCACCGAACCCCGGCGGGTGCAAACCGGGTCCGCGGGACGGGGGCCCCCACCCGCAGCCAGCAGCAGGCAGACTCACTCCTCCGTCGATACTGAGCAATGAAAACGATGGCCACCCAATCCGGGCTGAAACAAAGACTTCACTCTGGTCGACTGGGCCCAGCCTGAGTCTCCTGGCCGATGTTGTTGCTCTACAGCCCGGCTGCGAAAGTACTCCAGGCCCCGGCTTCACCGCTGGAGCAGGCCGCAAACTTAAACTCGATGCAACTCCGTCAAACAAGCTTTCCGGATTTCACCATCGGAGTGCGGGACAGTTCATGCACACAGAGACTAGGCGTTAAGTCAGGATAACATGCAGGATATCGCGGCGGGTTACGAGGGTCGACGGAGCCGGGAGCCTAAGCAGCCATCTTGCTTGGTGACGTAGCTCCTCCAATGCCCTTTATTTTGTTGCTCTGTCTCCTCAACAATAAAGTCACGTGGGGACTTATGTGCTTCATGTAAATTGTCAATACTATTAATAGTAGCAAAGGTGCCGTCCTCCATTTTTCTTAAAAACATGTTATTGGCTTCAAATTGTTAGGTCTGATTGTCTAACATTGATTTTTTTGTTGCAAAATTATGGTATAGATCGTTTGTCACTTGCATCAGCAGGTCTGCTTGGAAGCCAGGATCATATTGGTAAGAATATTTGTCTCCTGAGTCTCTGGATATGAAAGTTTGCTCTATATTGGGTAGTTGCTCATACATTTGTAGTAGACGTAAGTGTGTGTCTTCTTGTAGCCAAAGTTGTTTGAGATAATATTGGCGTTGGTTTGATGTCCATTGCTAGGAGCATATAATTGTTGTTAGACTCCTGATCCTCTACATCATTCCTGTTATGACCATAATTTTCCTCTTTAAGAGTGCCTTCCATCTCATTACCCCTTCGCTGCGGGGGTTAATCCCCTGCTGTGCTGGGGGGAGGGGGGGCGCGCACAGCGCCCCCATGCTGATGACCAGCTGAGCTCCTCATGAGGCACGGCCCTCCTGTGCTCATGACGAGCTCAGCTCGTCACTGCCACACCCGTTCCCATGGAACGCTCAGCACAGAGGGGGAATTATCCCCGCTTGCGAGCGTTCCACGGCTCATGACGAGCTGAGCTCGCCATGAGCACCGGAGCGCCGTGGCTCATGACGAGCTCAGCTCGTCATGAGCCTCAAAGAGGTTATATAAAATGTAAGATAAGTTTCATTAATATGTATTTGCTTTACTATGTCACATAATAGCCTAAGTTGAAGTGTAAGCCTCTTAAATCTATGATGCACTTATTTATTTGTTTTTAATTTCAGGATCATGGCACTACATATTTAAATTCATCTATTTAATAAAGTAATTCCATTGTAGCACAGTATTATACTGGGTATTCGTTTTGCCTCCTAAAATGTCAAAAAGAGTCATTGGCCTGCAAATCCCATAATACAAGTTAATTAACATACAAAATGTTACTGCATTTACATGTAAAATGAGCTTAAAACAATTGTATTCAGTTTACACAGAATTAATTGACAGCTACAATAAAATATTTTATGATCCAATATTTGTATGTAAAAGAATAAGACTAACTGGTGCTGTTGGTGATGTTCTGTGGTGTTAGTATTTGTTAGGCCAGTTACAGCTCCACTAATGAGGAGGTTCTCAATTTCCTCATTCAATGCCATTGTTGGTGGCTGTGTAGTAGGTCCTCATCCAGTCTCAGCATCTTCCTTGCTCCTTATGTCCAGCTTATTCCCCACACGCGAGCGAAGGTCATACCAGTGCTTGGGAATTTCTGGAATACTGCATGCCGTTATACCTACAGCATTTATCCTTTGAAGGATATGGGTCCAAAATCTTTTCTTGGTGTCTTTAGGGACAGTTAATGAGGCTTTCCCAAAGATATGCTCATTGTTTGCTACACTCCTCCACCAGTGTATCAATCTCATCATCTGACAATTTTTGCTTGATCTTTCTTGATGAGTCCTCTGCCTGCCCTTCCCGAGTTGACAAATTGCCAGTAGAATGTAGCTGGGAGTGTAAACAGGTCTTTACTAGAAGTTCCAGTGCTTCAGAATGGCAGTGCAATACTGTATTTCCTGATTGTGATGTTGTCAGTGAGGGTTTTCTAGGTGCCACTAACATTTTGTGAATGCGTACCAATCGATTTTAGCAATTTAGTATTTTTAGGAAGCGAGTCCTAAGAAACTGCTATTAAGAACATGTACGCTATGGTACATATCAATTGCCAAATTGGAATTTTCCGTTTCTTAGGAATCACAACTTACGATTCGGTAAAACATACAATAATACATCTAGCTCTAAGAGTTCAACTGAGAACACAACCTTTTTTCTGTCTGTTTGTTTTACAAACATGTCCTTGGAGTTAGACATGATAATCCTTTGTACCCCCTTTACCCTGGTGTTATCAATAACAGGGGCATTGGTGAAAATGGGGGCTGAATTTACAGGGATTTTGTATTGCGTCTGAGACCCTACGAGTCCTTTTAGACCTGAGGAATTATGGGGAACCTGTTATTCTGGTCCTGATTCCCTTTGTTGTCCTCATGTTCTCCAGTGATTCAGCTGGAGACTCCATTGGCCCCTAGGAGGTGGACTTGTTGGGGGAAAGACCCTAGATCAGTGAATCTACTTTTTTATTTGATATGTCTCCATCAGAATTACCTGGGACTTCGTAATAAGGGCTCCACTCTCCGGATTTGTTGTTTAAGAGAAATGTATATTTCTCTAGCAGATTTTAAGCTTTTGCACATAGGTCGAAAATTTCTTAACTCCTATGACTTAGGTGATAGAAGTCTCCAGGATCGCTTCATTGCTTTGCTGTTATTTTTTTCCTCTCACCTCGGGTACATTTGTAAAAGAAGACGGGGTCCGCAGACAGTACAGAGCTTAATTTGAGCCCGTGGTTTCTGGTGCTCAGCACCGGCACTTAATTGCCAACACCGGTGTTTATGACAGTGTACCACTTGGTGACGCTGTCTGTCAAATTCAGAGATGGCCCAACAGTTATTTATTAATTCAGTAAACATTAAAAATGACTAATACCTGCCACCCAGCCATTCTTATAGCTCTAGGGGCGTGGAATAGTCTGAATTGTCACACTCGCAAGAGTGTGCTGGTTAGTAGCTGTGGTGGTGCTATTATGGGCAGAACATATATGTGCACCTGCACATCGAAACTGTACCCAAGCGCGGAATTACTCACACTTACAAAGCTGAAGGTAATTTTTATTTTATTTTATTTTTTTATGTTAAATTCACTGTTTACTAAAGGGTTTAGTCATTTAAAATCCAACTTACAGGAGATAGCCATGAGTGCACTATGGAGCACTCCTTCTGCTATAACGAGTAATACAAAAACAGTTGTTAAGTCAGCATTTTAGTCTTACACTGCAGAACACTATAATTCTGAGCATCAGTTACAATGGATCTCTGATGTCAGATTATTTCTAGATCAAATGTAATGCATACAAAGCTGAAGGTCATACTAGCATTAATAGGAAGTCAGTGGACTATTCAAAAGAGTTGCGGTTGAGGAGACTGAATAGTTTTTGCTTATTACCTTTTGTTCATTCAATTGTTCAAACAGATGCATTTCTAAGATAAGTGTTGTACAAGAGGACTTCCTTTTCAGTACATAGAGCATAAGGCGTAATTGTGGTTCATGTAGATCAATATGGATGAAATTGGTATGGAGGAGATTTCTGCTGTGTGCCATCAATGCTGCAAATTGAAGTTAAAAAAAGTTTTCCATTAGGTTAGGGTTAATATTTACACATTTAAGACAGAGAGGATACTAACCATTGTTGGATTCAAGTGACAGGAGGTCGTTTTTTGAAAGCTTGTTTGACTCCTTCATGGATGGGCTAACATTAATGGTGGCAGGAAGTGAGTTCCAGTGAAGGAGGGACTAACATTAATGGTGACAGGAAGTGAATCCAGTGAAGGAGGGGCTAACATTAATGGTGACAGGAAGTGAGTTTGAGTGAAGGAGAGGCTAACATTAATGGTGACAGGAAGCGAGATCGAGTGAAGGAGGGGCTTACATTAATGGTGACAGGAAGTAAGTTCCAGTGAAGGAGAGGCTCACATTAATGGTGACAGGAAGTGAGTTGCAGTGAAGCTGTCTTGTAATTAAAAAGATTGGTATCAAGTTGCCATGCAGAGCAGTCCGGAGTAAGTTAGGAAGTGTTGTTTGGCAAGTTTTAGGATGCGGCTGCGTCTTATGGTGTTAAGATGTCTAAGAAATAGCTTGGGGACGCACCATTAATAGCTATGTAAACCAATGTGAAGAACCTACATAAACCCCTATTCTTGGTAGAATGCAGAGGGTCTGTTGGAATAGAGAGATGTAGGTGTATACCAGGTGAGATTGATAAGAATGCTGGTGGCAAGCATCATAAGTTTATCCATTGGTGAGGAAGAAAAATGTGGAATGCCTACTAATGGGCTCCTTTGGAAGTCCAACCTGCAATGGACCCGCGATACTAGTGAGTTGATCAACATATCAGCTGGGTGGAATGGGGTACAAGAGCGAATTCTTTTTTGAGTGTTTAGAATCAGGTCCCTCAAACACGAGAAAGGTGAGGGGAGGAATGCTTGAAATAAGTCTCGCCACTGGCAATCGCTCGGGGTAGCATTCCAACCCATTGTCCTTTTGTCCACCATGCCACCTCAATTTAAACCCAGCTGTATTCAAATCTGGTCACAGCATCAGTGGCAGTAGATGTGATGAAAGATTCCATTTGCATACTTAGGCTAGCGAAGACTTGAAGTTTACCAACAGAGGACATATTTCAGGGAGTCAGGAGGGATGTGGATCGATGAAGGAAGAGAAGTAGTGGCAAAAGAAGATGAAGGTTTAGGAGCTCAGTTTTTGATAAACTCAACATGAGTGAATGTAGGATCTTACAATGACCCATAGCTTGTTGGGTGATGTGAGATACATGCCTGGATGTGAGAAAGTTGAGAATGAGAAGATGAATCGGGTGTCATCAGCATATAAGTGGAAAGAGAAGCCAAACGAGGAGAAGTTGTCATCAAGTGAGTTAGTATGAAAAGAGAGCAGGAATGGACACAAAACAAAGCATTATGGGTCTCTGACTGGTGAAAGGGTGGGAAGATTAGTTGGATTGTCAGGCAGCAGTAAAAGTGTGGCCAGAGAGGTAGTTGTATACCCAACTGAGGGCTTGGCCAGTGATGCCACTGGTCAAAGAGGTAGATAATAGGGAAGGGTGACCTATAGTAACATTAACTGCTGGCTGGTCAAAGAATGTGAGGACAGATAAAAGATGCTAGTGGCCTGCAGGCTTGATGAAGTTAGCTTAGTGCAAAACATAGTCCCAAGCAAAGTCATTTTTATGCTAGTGAAATCCTGCAAAATACAAAACATCACATGTCTTTTACCAAATTTAGACAGATTACACTGGCAAGAAATATTTTGCATGATATTTGACCTGCAGGCCACTAGTTTGAGAGTAACATCCCTCAGAGGAAAAGTAACACCATGGCTGATAGACATTTTCTCCTCAGACCAGCCTCCTGGCAGTATCTTGCATACATTTTAAATATGAGTTATGTTAGATTCACAAAACGTTTATGCAATGCAGCACAGTGCAGCAACTAAGGTTGCTGTGCTCCGTAGTGTGAAAGGGAGGTAGTAGAACAGTGCCATATCTGCTAAGGCATGGAACTATGGGGCATATTATCAAGAACGGCGTTAAAATTATCGCCGGTTTAGCGGCAGAAAACTGCTGCTAAAGCGGCGATAATGGGCTTGATAATATGCCTTGGAGAATTCCAATAGAAGCCCATGTTCACACCAGAACATAAACTTCTATTGGAATTCTCAAGGGCATAATATCAAGCCCATTATCGCCGCTTTGGCGGCAATTTTCTGCTGCTAAACCGGCGATAATTTGTAACGCCGTTCTTGATAATATGCCCCTATTTTCCTCTTTCTATGCACTGCTGCACTTTAGCTATCACGCACCAACGCACACAAACCCTTGACCCAGAGTACGAGGGTGTGTGCTCTTTCATGCTTTGTATGTATGTTGTAGAATTAGCATGCATGTGAGGTAGGAAAAACACTGAAAGTTAAAACATGAAATGAAAACATTTCTCCTTGTTACACCTGCTTCAAGGAGGCTTACGATTCGGCAGAAATCCCTGTCTACAAATGTTTATAGATAGGAATTTGTGTCAAACCCCCTAGTTGGTTGCATCTGCATGCCCATATGCAGGCACGGCCGTTGCCAGGCGTTATACTGGGGCGGTGACGTCAGGCAGTGGAGGGTCAGGGTGGGGGGTTGTAAAATGCGGGATAAGGACCATTAGAGGAAAGTACCCCAAAAAATGTCTAAAACGAATTTCATTGCCCTCGCTGCATCACATTTGGCGATGCAGCGCGGGCAACGAAATTCGTTTTTTTTTCTTCCGGTACTTACCTCTAATGGTCCATATCCCGCATTTTACCACCCCCACCCTGACCCTCCCCTGCCTGACGTCACCGCCCCAGTATAACGCCCGGCATGGGCCGTGCCTGCCCATATGCCGCCCATGGAATGCCCTCTTGAAGTAAAGTCATGCAAGGCAGCACAAGTTGCAACTTTGTGCTACTTTTGGAAACTATCAACTGCATTTCCTGAGTTGTGATGGAAAGTAAATTCCAGCATAACACCTGGAGTAAATCTAGTAAATCTAGGCCTCAGTTTCTATCACGCAACACAGGCCAGTACATCCTGCAATATTTCCTTAGGAAGAGAACTGTGAGTGCAGAGCATGGAATCCAGATTGGATAGGATCGAGTACATTATTGACCTTGAGAAATAAGGGGAGACAATTGAAGACAATACATGTATATATTTTGGAGAAAGAAAGAAGGTAGGTGAGGATACCGAACTGTGGTTTGAAGGGGTGGAAGGGTCAGCTGTTAGTGAGGTAAGGTAATTTTTAATTGTACATGATTAATTAAAACCTTTACAACACAATTAAAACATTTCTAAAAATTACTAAAAACTCATTTTGCATGTCTTTGTAAAACTTAAAATTATACTTAATCTCAGTTTTTAATCATCATTGTGATTAAGAGTTCGAAAGCTTCAGGGAGTCATCACAGGACTGTTCAGTCTGACTTTTGTTGATCTCCACTCGGTGTGCTCTTATGTCTTTCTGCTACTAATTCAAAGAACTTTGTGACCCGACAGTTAAATTTTGTTTATGTTGGGTTAAAACACAATCTGACCGCTTGCCTGCATGTTCGAACACCATGTAGTTTAAACGATGGACGTAATAAATTGTACCTCAGGTCCTTTAATTTAGGGCAGATGCAAATTACATGAATGATACAAGCGACACTGTTGCGGGAAGTTTTTTTTCCCCAAGGCGGCAAGTGAGGGGCAGCTGGAATTACCCCAAAGCGTGGTTCTCTTTAATGGAGGAAGCACCACCATAGATTTAGCATCTGGGGTGTAGACAGATTTTGATACAAGATTAAAATATGAGATTAATAATTCTGGTTGTGAAGTGTAAATGTATAAGTACCCCAAACACGAGTCCCACAGTATATAAAGTGGTCCTAATAGTGCACCTGTTCATCATCAATACTTTATTCAGTTTTAAAAAAACGTAAAAGCACACTATAAAAATACTAAAACATCCGACAATTGCACTAGAATATGTACAAAAGATTCATTATAAGATACATGTCCAAGAATGCTTGGTCTGGTGGCTTAATGGACGAATGAATCCACTGTAGGGGCCTGTGTTCGACCTCTTGGCAACAGGTTCAAATCCCAGTGGGTTCACTCAGTCTTTCATCCTTCTGAGGTCGAGAAAATGAGTACAGATGAGTAACAATAGACATCTATTATTCAGCGCCAATATACCCTTTGGTGAATGTTAGCAGAGCCGGACTGGGGACCAAAACCGGCCCTAGCAAAGTGGCTGCCCCCCCACAGGGGCCGGCGTTCGGCCGATTTTTTTACAGGGCCGATTTTGCAGCTATGCTGCAAAAACGGCCCTGGAACAAAATCGACCCCCAGGGGCCCAAAACCGGCCCCCACCCGTGCGGCGCTCCAGGGGATTGCCCGGTGCCCGCTACGGCCAGTCCGGGCCTGAACGTTAGCTTTCCAAATACACGTTAAGTAAAATGCTTCGATACAAATGTTTAGAAAGTAATCCTAATAATAAAACCTTTTTGTACAATAAAATGTTTTAAAATCCTGACAAAACTCATCATAATGCACCTGTTATTTCTGATACCGGAGTCATCAGTAATTATGATTGCAGGTTTACAGGGGGTTGCAATGATCCCCTAATTGGCCTCTATGTAATGCGATGGTAAATATGTGGAAATTAGATTTAACCCAAAGGATTTAATCGTTTTCGCATAGTCCCAGGCCTTTTGCTTGGGGCAAAGTCCTCCAGGGTTTCTGCAAGGTCTGGTGTAGGAAAGAAGGCCTTGTACAGCTCTTCAACCCAATACCATGTTGCTCTTCAACCCAATACCATGTTATTTCAAAGCACAGATCAAAAGCCACACTGTTCCTGTTGCATAAACATTTCGGGCCAGATGTATGAACACATTCTCCCATAGACACAGAATGGGTAATACTGTTTGATACATCTGGCCCTTAGCCACATAAACGCAAGGA
>NW_028241638.1:0-28000 GCF_964263255.1 Lissotriton vulgaris
AGGTCGGGTTTACTGATGGACTTGTGGCAGGCAACATTCACCCCCCCATCAGTGGCGTAACGAAACTTGAGGGGGCCCCCATGCAAAGCACATGGAGGGGGCCCCCCTCCCCCGGCGGCCCGGCCCACCACCTACCACTTTGCCCTACCACCCTGAAATCTAATATATTTTGATTTGAAACCTCCAACAGTCGTCCATTCTGAAAATACTGTTCCTACTGTTTAAAGTTAATGGCCCTGAGTAGACATAGATTAAAGAGTGCACAGTGAGTGATGCAACCTTGTGAGGGTAAGAGGAATGACTGCAGGGTTAGTGAGGTGGCCATATGTAAGTGCAGAGTTGAACGAAAGAATGCATGGTTAGTGATGGGCTTATTTGAGTGATATTGCAGATTGAGCAGTGAGGGGGACAGGTGAGTGAAGTGTGACATGAGTGCAGGGTGAGTAGTGTGTGCTTGTGTGACTGCAGGGTGAGGGACAGGGTGAACAGTGCAATTGCATTGCGAGTGCAGAGTGATCACTGTGAGTGCAGGGTGAGCGGATGAATGGTGTGAGTGCATGGTGGTCAGTTTGAGTGCATTGTGATTTCTGCGAGTGCAGGGTGAGCGTAAAAGTGAAGGGCGAGAATGAGGAGTGAGTGAGTTGTCTGAATGCAGGGTTCATTCCCACACACTTGAAGTAACTCAGCATGTTATTGACGGCAGTGTAGGGTTTCAGGTACAAGTTGAACTATTGTTATTCTGGCATTAATAGTGATCGAGGGTGTAAGAAATAATGTGCTGATCCTGCAACAAACTTCCAGTCTTATGATTAGGGTTGCCAGCTCATTATTTTGATGACCCATACAGGACAAAAATAAGCAGTCAGCTAAAGCCGTATTTTTAGCACTTATCTGTGCATACTTCGAACAGCAAATATGAATAGAAAACACTTTTAATTGTGTTTTAGGGCTGCCTGAATGATCCATGACTGATAATTAAAGGGAACAAAGACAGAAAAGTCACATTACAAATGAATTCATACATTTTTACTTATAACCCTGTTTAGTGTCAAGACTAGGTCTTTCAGTGTCTTTAAACAAATGGCTGGTATTTTTCTTTTGGCAACCCTACTTTATATTCCATTTCATGAAATGCCTTTTCACACTACAGCAGTAAATGTAAATTTCAAATGTAAGGAATAGGCCCAGGGGGTACTGGAACCAGAAAGACCAAGCCTCTGTAACCAGTTTACAAAGGTATGTAAATACAAATGGTCTCTGGCCTCGATGAAGTTGCCTTCAACTCCCTTGTTTCTGGGCCTGGAAGCTCTGGTCACCTGCACACACCGCACACGGCACGCACCTTTTAATTTATGAGGTAGGACTGTTATGAGGCAACTCACTGGTGCAACCAACACCGGCAAGAGAGTGCAGGGCTGCCTGTGTGTGCTAGAGCGCTGATGGAGCCCCTAGAGGCTGAAAACGAGGGCTGCTGCTGGGGGCATAACTACCAAGGTTTCAGATTGCCATGTGTGACTGTTGTTGATGTATGTTGGATCCCATCATGCAGTCAGTTGTCTATTACTGGCACGCCAGACAAGTGGTGCTGTAATGTTCAACAACTGTGTCCCCGTGTGTCTAGCACTGAATGGACACATAGATGCAAACACAGTGTTTCAGTGGAGGCGCTATGTTTGAGGAAAGGAGCATACAAGAGTTGATGGACACAGCACGTGAGACACTAACGTGTGCTACAGACATCGATTTAGCCTCACACGTCTGTGAGGGTGAAATACGAACACCCCTTGTGTGATCACTAACATCCACAGATGTAGCTCCTAAATGTAGCAATGAAAGGGACTGCGAGAGTGCCACAATCACAATCTCTGCATCCGTTGACGACACCACCACTAACACACTTCTATCAACCACACACACTTGCCATTGGAGAATTTTAGTAAAAAAAGAACTTGCACGCCCCTTCTAATCATCAAAGTTGTGGACAAAGGAGGTAAGTTCTTCTAAAAGTGTTTGATTTCTACACAGCAAAACGTTCTTTTCTGAAATGCAGTAAAACATGTGCACCTTTTAATAACGTGGAAAAGCAGGAGTTAATGCTGTGATAAACCCAAATCCAATGTTCTAGTATGAATCTGATTGTGTAGATTGTTAATTCAATGTTTAAATTTACTGTAACTTCATTCAATGAAATCAGCAAGAATAAAATGCCAACAACTGTTTGCAGGAAAATGTGAGGTGGCATATTATTTACCGGGCATAAAAGAACATTATTTATTTATTTTTAAGATTTGTAAAGCGCAACGTATGCCCGTAGGCGTCTTGGCTCTATGGCTCAACTTATTATCTCAGTGGGAACAGTGTTATTATTATGTGATATTTTTGCATATTGGTTGGTGATATAGCGATGCTAAAAATTCTAATGATATTTTATGAAGCAAGCTGAAGATACAGATGTCTTAAGTGGTGCCTCTAAATCGGAGCCCGATGGGCACGGGCAAAGGTGAAGTATGGCGTATGACAGTATTTCCACCCAGCGTGCGCATCCTGCTGTGATACTCTGCCAGATGCAACAGCCATCAATGTGTACCTTGCTATGTGTAAGCAATATAACTAATGTTGCATTGCTATATTTAAATAGTATTTACAGCAAATGATGTCACATCATCATCATACCTGACTTTACACATTCAGTTGATGTCAACCTCACCATGCGGCTTCAATGTTTCAATTTCCATAAAGTTACCAGATGACGTCATCGTGGATACTATGTTCACAGTCCTAGTGCATTCTGGGAGTTTTACTCTGATTTCATTTTAGCTGAATTAGTTTGACTGACACAACTGAAAACAATGGTTTGGAAAACAAAACCGTGAGACTATATAGAGCATGGTGCCCATTTTGACATGCTGCCATCTGGGGGCCTTAGCTTTACAGCAAGGACAGACAACCAAACTGTATTTGTTCTCCTGGCCTGGCTGTGGTCAAGAGACCATCTCAGCTCTAGAGCCACAAAAGTAATTAAGATCTGAATACGACCTTTACAAATGAACAAGGCCACTGAGAATATTTGGGTCTATGGTGTTTTCCTCATACTCATGGGTTTACCCCATAATTCAGCATCTGCTGTATAATTTACAGATTTCACCCAAAAAATAGTTTCTAGCTCAAACCAGTCAAAGGTCACTTACCAAAAGTCACTACACATGCTTCCACATACCTGGTTATCTTTGAGTTGCTGACTGCTACATTCATGTGTTAAACTAGCACTAATGCAGGCTGGGGTTGTGCATTGAAAAGGAGGTGGACTGTCACAGGTTCAAATCTCGGTGGGTTCACTCAGCCTTTTATCCTCCTGAGGTCGACAAAATGAGTACAATTGAGTTGGTCACAATAAACATCTGTTATTCAGCACCAAGATGCCTAAGGGTGAAAGTGTTCTATAAATATATGTTATGTTATGTAATTGTGGGCAGGGGGATCTGTATGCACAGAGCATTCACAAAGGCTGGGAGGCTGCCCCCTAAGTGAGGTGTGCTGCATCCTCAGTGGGTAGGGCCTGCTTCTACTCTGCAGCTACTGGGGGGCAGGGGGGAACCCTATCAAGGGAGAGGGTCACAGATTAATATCTCGTTGTTCCACAGGTGATGAAAGGATTACCATTTTTAGAGAATACCCGTTTTTTACTGCAACTTCAAAACACAATTCAAAGTGTGGTCTATATCGTAAATGGTGACAGTAGTACGCTTCATTCTCCATAGTTAGAACGACTGGGATCATGTGAATCTGCGGCTGCAGCATTTTCTGCAAAATTATGTATTTAGTTCACTGTCCACATAATTTACTAATTGCTGCATAATTAGCAGATTTCAACCTTTTATTTAATTTCTAGCTGGAATGGATCAAAGATTGCTGAAAAAGAAACTGGTAACGTTTCAGTCCTGCTTGCTGTGTCTTGGTATTAAACGGGCCTGAATGAGGTTAAACTTTTTCTTCAGACAGCATCAACGACATTTGAAATGACAAACTAGCAAAGTAATACTGCCACACAATAAGATGCGTTATGCAACACAATTTACCTTTTTTGCCTCATAATTTAGCCAACCATGCTTTATAATTTGGTCTTCCATTGCCACATAATTCCTGCTATAGCGTTTTCTGAATGTAACATGCACACAGCATAAATAGTGTGGTTAATGTTCTTTACACACAGAAACAGATGCCTAACTACTAATGCGAGGGACTATAATCTGGTGAGTGTGCAGTGCACAGACTACAGCTTAGTGAATGCTCAATATAGCCTGATAAATGTGCATGCCAGCTATGTAGCATACACTCTGGTTTGACACCATGTTGAATGTACTCTATATTTTTCGTTAGAGCACTTTACTAGTCCCAATGACCAACAATACCACTTGATTAACCACTGACCTTCGATTCCGAGTAGTGTACTACTCGCCATAAAGTTCTTCTGAACCTGATCAAGGGTAGCAATCGCTATATAAATGCAATTACATTTGCAATTACAATATACAATAGACTGTGAAACGTACAGAGAGTGAGCTATAGTTTGGTGAACAGACAATGCAAACACTCACTTAGGGAACGTACAGGCTGAAGTCTGGTGAATGTACAGCATACATGAAAGTAAGCATACAATCTAGCGCTGACTGTACAATACACCCAGTATGGACTGGTGACTCACTGCACACATTGCATAGTGAATATCTCTGCCTACCGTATACCCTGGTGAATGTACAGCTTATGCACAGACAGAAATAGTAGCTAGTGGCAAATACCTGGTGCTGTCTGGTGAAAGTACAGTGTGCTAGTGGTATGCACTCGTGAAAGTACAGCATACACAATGGAAAATAACTAGCCACTGGTGAATATGTAGTGGCATCAAGCGCACACTCTGGTGAATGTAGAATGCATGCATTAATGCATGTTAATGTCCAGGGCTTGTCTAGTGAACAGAATGTGGCACACTCACAAGAGACCACTTCGAAAACCAACATAACTGGCAGCTGTCGGCGTTAAGAGGCCAAGGCACTGGCAGACACTGCCCCTTGTAACACCAGCTAAACTTGACAATACACAAGCAAGTGGAGACTAAACTGTCTGAGCACAACCAGGTAGGTTGGTGACTGTTTAGCACGTATCATGTAGCCACTAGCCAGGTGCATATACAGTGCGCATAACATAGTATGATTAGTATGCAGCACACACACAAGCTTCATGATGTGGTTACTATCCAATGTACACGCATACCATTTAATAAATAAAAAGACTCAGAGGCCTGGCCGGGGCCCTGATGTGCGCACCATTAATAAATGAAGAGGCTAACACCCCCAACCACCGCGTCAACGCGGGGGCCTGTGTTACTCACTGTCTGGCAAGGGACGGTCCTTCTCAGTCTCTGGCGCCGCGTGGCTGAGTATGAAGCCTGAGATGCCCAACCTCATTTCCGACGAGCAGAGCACCCACCATTTCCTGTTTAATTAATGAAGACTGAGGCCCGGCCGGGGGCCCGCACCCAGCGCGTGCAAAGTTGAACTTGCACACAATTTAAGAAGAGCCTCTGAGGCCCGGCCGGGCGCCCGCACCCCGCGCGTGCAGCCCGGCCGGGCGCCCGCACCCCGCGCGTGCAAAGTTGAACTTGCACACAATTTAAGAAGAGCCTCTGAGGCCCGGCCGGGCGCCCGCACCCCGCGCGTGCAGCCCGGCCGGGCGCCCGCACCCCGCGCGTGCAAAGTTGAACTTGCACACAATTTAAGAAGAGCCTCTGAGGCCCGGCCGGGCGCCCGCACCCCGCGCGTGCAGCCCGGCCGGGCGCCCGCACCCCGCGCGTGCAAAGTTGAACTTGCACACAATTTAAGAAGAGCCTCTGAGGCCCGGCCGGGCGCCCGCACCCCGCGCGTGCAGCCCGGCCGGGCGCCCGCACCCCGCGCGTGCAAAGTTGAACTTGCACACAATTTAAGAAGAGCCTCCGGGGCCCGGGCGTTCGTACCATTAAAGTTATTAAGAAGCCGGGGCCGGTGTGCCTCCCGCAGAGATTCATGATGATCATTAATGAATAGGCTTGCAGCTTGCCGGGTCTGCTGCTGAGTGAGTCGAGGGGGCCCCCGGCCGGAGCGTGGGGGCCCCGGCTTACACTGCGAGCCCACTCCAAGTAATGATTTGACGGTAGCCGGAGCCTCAGCCTTGTAGACTCGATCACAGTGCAGGGGACGCACTAACTGCTGTGCAATGGGAACCGGAAGCCAACCCTCCTGATTCGATTCAGAGGAGTGGGAATAAGTGTAGGCAGGGATGAAAGGCACTGTGTGTATTCGATTCGATGTGGAGAAATTAATATCGCCGAGTTTCTGAAAATGGCCATTTATTAAAAAAAGTAAGAATAAACATAAAACTTATTTCGCTGGCATGCCACATTTCAACTTTATTTCATGACTACAGCCCGTCATGAAAATTCTAGTGGCGGATGTGGCAGGCCATCTGCAAAGATATTTAGAATATGCTGCTCTGCTGATAAAACATTTTAGGACCCAGGACAACTGAGGCCTCTGAGGCCCGGGCGTTCGTACCATTTAAGTTATTAAGAAGCCGGGGCCGGTGTGCCTCCCGTGCGCACAGATTCATGATGATCATTAATGAAGAGGCTTGCCGGCTCTGCTGCTGAGTGAGCCTTGGGGGCCCCCCAGAGTGTGGGGGCTCCCCCGCAATGCATGGGCTGCGGGGGTGTGTGTTACGCCCCTGCCCCCCATGTATTTAACGCAATCATTTACCAAAGGGAGTTGGTATAACAGGGGTATGCAAAGAGGGGAGGGGGAGGGACCGAGTTCAGCCAAGCTGAGTTTTATTGCTATTGGCATGGGAGGGTTCTTCTTGGAGCAGCTGGGATGGGAGGAGGGAGGGAGAATTTTAACCATACAAAGTTTCACAGAGCATGGGGTGGGAGGGATGTTTAAAGGAAATGTTTTCACCAATTTACATTCAAAACTAGTGAAATGCACTACATGGTCAGGCAAGATCATTCAACACGAGACACACCTGTATGCAACATAGCATACAGCCAGGCATAGGACATAGCAAAGCCAACGCACAGATTCGGTTCCTTACACGGAACGTGAGAGGACTCAATGACCAAAGGATGGCGCGCAAAATAGTGGCATATCTTAAAAGGCATGAAGTTCAGCTAGCCATTCCACAGGAGACCCTTTTATCGCCCAATAGTAGCACACTCTCACAGCAGCGATTGTGGGTCACTTCTGTGCTGCGGGGTTCACAGCGCATGCCCGTGGGGTGTTAAACCGGGTGGTCTGTAAATCGAAAAGGCAGCTAAAAGAAGTGTACATTGACTCAGGGGGGTAGATGTGTGGCGATAATCTGCCGTATAGACCTTGTGGAAGTATTGCTGATTGGAATATACGGCCCAAATTTCGATGACCCACAATTTTACCACACGCTAGGAGCAAGGCTAAACAATGGAGGCATTTACCACAAATCTGGGGAGGTGATTTTAATTGCATATTAAACCTAGACCTCCACCGATCAAAAGGTCCTCCCAAAATCCCTGCGGCCGCAGCCCGTGCCCTGAACAACACTGTGGAACTCATGGATTTAGTTAATCTTTGGGGACTCCGCAAACCACGGGAAAACGGATTTATGCACTATTCTGCTGGTCACGACACACATACATGGTATCTCGGAGCCTGGTGGCGCGAGCCCTTTACTGTCAACTGCTACCACGCACATATTCTGATCACTCACCAGTGATGTTGGATATGGACATACAGAGCTGAGCAGCTGCTGCGTTCACGTGGCGCTTTCCTCCCTACGAGACCCTGCCTTTAGGGTGGATTTAGCTGAGTCAATAGAAGATTTCTTCACATGCAATGTGGGATCTATAGATAATTTTTCCACAGTATGAGAAACATTCAATGTATATATGCGGGGAATCGCTATATCTAAACACGCAGGAGGGGGGCGTGGCCAAGATGGCGGGGTGAGCGGACGCTTCCTCCCGTAGCTCCTCCGGCCTGGCTCAGCTCGAGCCCCGTTTTCTGCGCTTCTCTCGCCCCGCAGCTGCCCTGCGGGTGAGAGGACTGTGCCGGAGTTCCTGGTGCACATATTGATACTACTTTGACTCCTATCGCCCCGGAGGAAGTACCCCGAAAGTTTGCTCAAAGATCGGAGCACGGAGGAGAACCTGGGAGGCGGAGCGAATTGCAGTGCTGTCCAGGCGCCTCGGCAGGGCCTGGTGCTGAAAGCTGGCGATCCCGAGGGATCGGACCCGCCGCGCTCCGGAGAATAACAGAGCCCTCCGGCCGAAGCCTATGCGACCGGAGTCGCCGATACACAGCGGACTTTGGACCTTAGCTGGCGCTTTGGCCCTTTGGCCCTTCAATACCGACGACGGTGCATTGTGCGGCGCGGACCCCGGATCTGGTAGCGACGGCCGGAGGCATCTACACGGCAGCCGGCCTGGGTGGACCCGCCGGTGCAACTGTGAGACGCTGGCTGCGGACTTTCCTTGATTATTGTGCCCCGGGGGTCGCCGGTGGTCTCGCCAGCCCGGGCCGCTCTCCCTGGCCCCGCCCTGCCGCCATCTTATCCCTGAAGAGCTGGAGTTGGTGACCTCCACCCGTGCCTCTAGCGGGCGGGCGCCTACTTTCGCCTTGGCTCCTGAACTAATTTCCCGAGGGGTGCACTGCTGAGAGACCCTGACTTTGGCCCCCGATCGCCACCCTGGTCGGAACCACGACTGTCTCGCCCCGGCCTGGGCCGCCATTTTGTCCCTTGTGACGCAGCACCCTTGTCTTCGGCAGGGTCTCCACGTCTGGTGCCCACAGGCGACTGGGCGCATCTGAGGCGGCCGGCCCTGGGCCTTGCCCACTGCAGTGGCCACGATGACTGGGAGAGGAGGCTCGAAAAGGGGAGACCGCACCTTACCGGACATGCTCGGCAGGGCCCAGCAGCTGCGCGACAGAACACAACCGTCGCCGGGATCCTCCCGAGCCTCGGCAGATGCAACTGGAGGCGAACCGCCGGTCACGAGGTCCTTTATGGAGGACTTATTTAGCTCCCTCAAGGAAGACTTCCAGACACTAAAGAAGGAAGTGGCCAGCGAGGTCCGAGAAGTGCGCAGGGAGGTGGAGGGCCTCGGCGAGCGTGTTGACACGGTGGAAACGGCGGCCCAGCGCCGAGATGAGGAGATAGTCCATCTCCAACAGGACGTTCTCCGCCTCCGGGAGCAGTGTGTCGAGCTCCAGGCCCACTCTGAGGACCTCGAGAACAGGTCCATACGGAACAACATCCGGGTGCAGGGTGTCCCGTCCGCGGACAAGGGGACAGATTTGGTGGCCTATCTACAGGATTTGTTCCGGGAGATTTTGGGAGAAGATGCAGAATTCCCGATCCGCATAGACAGAGCGCATAGAGTGGGCCGACAGCGCCAGTCATCAGCACCCCCCCCGGACATTCTGGCGTTCTTGCCCGACTATCCCTTGAAGGAGCGCATCATGGCAGAGGCCCGCAGGAAGCAGCCTTTAACTTTCAGAGAGCGGCCTGTGGCGCTCTACCAGGACCTGTCCGCCATCACGCTGCAGAAGCGCAGGTCCTTCAGGATTGCTACGGACTTTCTGCGGGAACACGAGACGCCCTACTCCTGGGGACACCCCTTCCGTCTGATCTTTAGATGGAACGGAGTGCTACACCAGCTGCGCTCCCTCCAGGACATCTGCGGAGTGTTGGGACTCACGGCCACGGAAGAAGACGGAGCGACGCCCATATGGAGGCGCTCAGAGAGACGGAGCCGGCGGAGATCGACGAGGAGACAATCACCGGCGACGGCGAGTCGCCCTGATTCCCCTACCATCAGGGCGGATATGGCGGAAGCCCTGAGAACGGCGGCCAGGACCTTGCCTGACTCCAATGGCGTGGCCTTGACGGCCTAACTTCACTCCGGGGGGAGAGATTCTTAGCCTCTACTATGCTGGGTTGGGGCTGGGGGTTGGGAGGGAGTGGTTGGAGGTGAGTGGCTGAACGTCCACTTGATTGGTTTCTACGGACTTGCCCGTTCGGGCTGGACTGAGACAATGGGGTGTTTTTCTTTGTTTGTGGTTTTGGCTAGTTGCCATGGGTTGGTTTTGGGAGGGCTTAAGAGTTGTTTTGTTGTTGGTGGGGTCCCGTCCGATATTGCCCAAGCAGACGCGTGGCCTGTCTTGGCCTTCCCCGCACGGCTGCCGCCACGCGCCCCCTCCGCTGATCCCTCGCTTGCTATACAGCGCTTCGGTTCCCCGGGGGAGATGCCATCCTTAAAAGTAGTGACCCTTAACGTTAAGGGTCTGAACAACCCTGTGAAGCGCAGAGCGATCCTATCCCTGCTAGAGGGGACGCAAACGGACATATGCCTTCTGCAGGAAACTCATCTGCTACCCAAAGATTGTCATAGGCTGCGCTCTGCCAAGTTCCCCACCCAATTCTTCTCTTCAGCAGCGACCAAGACTGCAGGCGTAGCCATTCTTTTAGCTAGCTCTTTCAGGGGCGAGGTGTTGTACAAATATGCCGAACAAAAGGGGAGGCTCCTAGCGTATCGAATGCGGCTTGGGGGTATTGCCTTCACGGTTGGCTCCGTTTATAGCCCGAATGATCACCAGGATCGCTTCCTGGAATCAGTGTTGGTGGACGTCACTGCCTCGCCCGATCGCCATATTGTCTTGGGGGGAGACCTGAACATTGTCTTCGACTCGGCTATGGATAGGTCTGCACAGCGCTCCCCACAGGCGGGGGACCTTTCCCGCGCGGTACAAGACCGGATTGCAGCGATGGATCTGCACGACCTCTGGCGCGCTATGCACCCCACCGATAGGGACTATTCCTATTTCTCCCACGCGCACCGCACTTATTCGCGGTTGGACTACCTCCTGGTGAGTGGACCGCTACGCACAGCCGCCACGGCGGCGGACATCGGGGTCCTGTCCCTGTCCGATCATGCGCCGGTTTCCGGCGTCTTTGCATGGCCGGCGGCCTCCCCCTCCAGAGGGATGTGGCGGCTTCGGGATACTCTTCTACATAAGAAGTCGGTTGTGAAGCGGGTGGAGGAGGTCATTCAGGATTATTTGGTCCACAATGGCAACTCCGACACGTCTCAAGCGACGCAGTGGGCAGCCTTGAAGGCGGTCCTCAGGGGGGAATTTATCTCCATCTCCTCGGCCGAGAACAGGGAGCGGCAATGTAAGCGGGACGAACTGACTGCGCAGGTCAGGGAACTTGAGCAGGTTCACCGCCGTACAGGGGCTCCTCGAGTTTGGAGGCAGCTGAAAGCGGCGAGGAAACTCCTCTCTGCGCTGGACCTAGATCGAGCGGAATATGCTGCGTTGCGTCTGAAGCATGCCTTTTACACGTGCGGGGACAGATGCGGTAAGCTCCTGGCCCATCGGCTCAGGGCTGCACAGCAATGCAATGTGGTGAAGGAGCTAGTGGGTGCAGACGGGGTTTCTGTTTCCGGTGACGCGGAGGTGGCGGACTCCTTCCGTAGCTTCTACGAAGCGTTATATGCCGCGGAGCCCTCCTCACCGAGGGACGCTGAGGACTATCTGGAGTCTGTGACCCTCCCGGTGCTAGAGCCCGCCCAGGCGGACCACCTAGAGAGGGACATCCATGTGGAGGAAGTCATCTCCGCTATAGCACGATTGAAACACGGTAAAGCCCCGGGCCCGGATGGTTACACGGCCTTGTTCTACAAGACCTTTTGCTCTGCTGTGGCATCAATCCTGGCTCGCCTGTTCAACTCCTTCTCCGAACCGGACGCTATCCCGCCGGACCTTCTTTCCGCGACTGTGTCGGTTATTCCGAAACCCGGGAAGGACCGGACCTTGTGTGGTCAGTATAGGCCTATTTCGCTTCTGAATGTTGATCTTAAGCTCTATACAGGGTGTAGGAGAGTAGGGTCTGCAATCCTATGATCACCCAGATTTTTTGCTTTTGTTTCACTGGTTTACGACTTTCTCTGGCTGTGGGCCTGCCAATCAGACCCACAGCCTGGCTGTTCTCTTTCTAAATTACGATATGTACCCTAGGTGCATTTACCAATTGGTACTGGGCCACCTTATCAGACCCTGTAACTCAGGGCATAGGTGTACCCAGGGCCGCCAGGGGCTGCAGCATGTATTATGCCACCCTTGGCTGGCCTCCTCAATTTGACACAACTGGCTGCATGACAGCTGGGGCGAAGTCGTGTAATCACCCTTTGCTTTAGATATAGTAGCCCTATATCTAACCATACAATGGACACCCGAGTTCCTATCAGTCACTCCTATGGCAGGCCTTGACAATCCTGAAGGCAGAGTGCATGGGCTCGTGTGAACTGTGTTCTGGCCCGAGCCGAGCCGGTTGCAGCTTGCGGAGAAAAGATCCAATGGCTGTTCCATGATAACGCATACCACATCGGTAACTTCGGTGTCGCGTTATCAAGACATGTCGAGTAAGGTGTCATACGAATCGGGGTGCTGCCCTCTCACCAACCCTGGCGACGAGGTTAGCATCCCGCCCTTCTAGAGGGACACGACATGTACGTAACTGTGAACCCCGGTTAAAGTTAACGAAAGCCTCAGCTCCACAAAATGGATGCTGCCACCACAGACACGAGTCTGACCTCCTGCTGCTGGGAGTCCTTCCAGCGAGGAGCGCTTGGACAAAGGGTTTCCTGTCGAGGGCGGTGTTCGCACCGTTCCAGACAGGGTTTGTGTATTCTGGGTAGGTAGGGCTTTTGCAAGAAGGTGACTGCGGAGTGGCACCCCGGTGCTCACTACGCATCTGCCGGTTAGAACCAGTTCCAGGGGCGACAGCCCTGGCCTGGGGAAAGTCCGGCAGGGGAGAGGGGTGTAACTACCCCCTTCCTGGTCCCACCCTTAGGGCAGGACCTAGTCATACCCGCCCCTTTCTTTAGGATAAAGGCCGGAGCGGGGACCCTTCCAAATTAGATCATCTTTGAATCAAGAATACTTTCTACGAAAGGACTTCAAGACTCTTCTCAAGATTTCTCCCTTGTGGCTAAGGAGTAGTCACCCTGCATCAGCGGGCACCATCTAAGAACTCTGCGGTTTGCTGTAAGTCCTTCCTCAAGGAATCCGACGGCCCAGCTCGACGAGAACCGGCTTCCCTGGCACCTCTGACCTCTACCCACGTCATCAGCTCAGCTGTGATCTGTGGGTGCGACGAGACCTCGAGGGACCGGCCATCATCAGAACCTGCACGCTCTTAAAACCAGCACGACCATCGAGGTAACTCTCTGGTGAGTGCTCTGGGGTCCGAGAAGCCCCGACCCTGAGCCGCTCCAGCACCGAAGTGCAGTCTCCCAGCATCTCCACGATCTGCGTGGGGCCCTTCTGCTCGCTGCTCAGCACGTTGTCTGGTCACTAGCCGCTGGCTTGTGCCCTTCTGTGACGACATCCGAGAATCATCACTGCTGGTCTGGTGGCCCCAGACTGGCCCTTGCTTCCATCTTTGCGAGAAGCACCCCGGACCCTCCTGGTCCAACCAAGACGCCATCTTAGGCCCACCACGTGGCCCTGAGATCTGCCAAGGCTTGTTGCCCCATCCTGGGCCCAGCGACGCCGACAGCACCATCCTTCGTGGGACAGCTCGCACCTCCACCGTGGTCGCCGACAACGCCTCCTGGTCCGTGAGACTGCAGAGCCTAGCGTCGCCCACTCACCTGGTCGAGGTGACGGCCAACCGGTGCCTTCCTGGTACCCTCTGACTACTGGCTAGTAGTACGAACTTGGTCCCCTCTGCTTTCAGGTTTCATCAATCTCTGATCCAGGCTTGGATCCCTACGAACTATTCATCACTGGTCGCCGGCCAGCAACTCCTTTTCTTCCGGCTCCTGGCTCGTCAGCGAAGACCCCGACGCCTGTAAGACTTGTGCAGCCGCAGCCCTCGTGGCTAGGTAACTCGGCATTTCGGTGCCTGCATAGCCTCCTTACTCTAGGGTCCCGAGTCCCTCGCTTCCGACTTGTCTTAACCTTTCCGTGTCCTCGGACACTTGTTTAAACGTGCACTTGAAGTATTTGCTAAAGAGATTTGGTTGTGCTAAGTACCCTGTCCTCATAAAGAGTACAGGGCTGTTGTGATTCTTAATAAATATACTGTTTATTTTCATAACACTTGTGTGGTGTCCTTTCACTGGGTGTTCAAGGGGTACATGTGTGGTAAACAGCTAGCTTAACGCGCCCTCTCGAGTCTTTAGCCTTAGACTGCTCGTATCCACGCTACTAGGATAGCTGGTCTATAGGTTGACTTACAACCAAACACCATAAGGGTCGTTGGAACGATACATAGCGGTCGCTAGAATAGCGAACGTTGCATATCGGGCCAACTTCTCACATTGGTGGCAGCGGTGGGATTTGAGCTTGCTGTTGTTTTACCACACGTATCCTAAGAATATCTTGTTGAAAGATCGCACAAGTACTGTTAGTACATATAACTAAAAGCTTAGAATACTCTGAGTTCTACTGAACCAGCTGTTGTAGCTCCTCAAGGCTTAGCACACCTTGGCTACAACTCTTAGCAAGGGAACAGTAGGAAAACACATAGTGTAGGTAGGTGCATCACTTACACCACACTAGAAACAGTATGTCGGGCCAAGGAGGAAACTCTGAGTCTCCCCTTGTGTCAGTTGACCCTCCACAGGTCATCCCTTCAGGATATACTGTGCTGAGCTTCAAGGAGTTAAGACGACTGTGTCACTCCAGGAAGATTCAGCAGGGGTCTAACCCCACAACGTCCTTTCTGATTGGTCTCTTGGAGACTTATGATGCCAGGAGAGCTGAGAAACTTCGTAGCTCTTCTAATCCAGAAGGAGACATGCCTCCCCTCGAGGGAACCCGGGACGATCCTGACCTCATCCACCTCGCAACTGAGAACGAAGATGGGGAGGAGGATGAGGATGAGGATCTCTCTGGGGATGAGGCAGATAAGGGACAGGTAGAAGTCGTCAGACTAACACGGTCCAACTTAAGCAAACATGATAGTGGTACTGGGGAAACCCCGGCGCTACTGTCAGGTCCGCTTAACATGGGGAATGGACGAGCCAGATCTCTGTCAAGAGGCTCTGGCAGATCCCTTCATACCAATGGCTCTCACAACTCTTCTCAAAGAGGGATGACGTCCCCTCAGAGGAGAGTGTACGAAGCGAAGGAAAGGGCAGCTAATCTGAGGATCGAAAGGGAAGAACTTGCCCTGGCCAAGGAAAAGCTTGCTTTTGCTAGAGAGCAACAGTTAAGTGGGGTAGTCCCCACTGGTGGCAGCAATGTACCTAGTAATAGGGAAAAGAGTTTCGATAGGAAGCACCTTGGGAAGATAGTGCCCCCCTTTAAACAAGGGGACGACATCCACAAATGGATTACTGCTTTGGAGAGGGCCTGCACTGTGCAGGGTGTTCCCCAGAGTCAGTGGGCAGCTATCTTGTGGCTCTCCTTTGAAGGAAAAGGAAGAGACAAGCTCCTCACCACAAGGGTAGAGGACGCTAATAATTACCAAGTCTTGAAGAATACACTCGTTGAAGGGTTCGGCCTAACCACTGAGCAGTACAGGGTGCTGTTCAGGGATACCCAGAAAACGCAGTCTCAAGATTGGTCTGATTTTGTCGATTGTGCCACTAAGGCTTTTGAGGGCTGGTTGCTGGGCAGTAAGGTTACTGATTACGCAGGATTGTATAATTTGATGATGAGAGAACAAATTTTAAACAATTGTCAGAACCAGTTGTTGCATCAGCATCTTGTCGACTCGGATCTGACCTCTCCCCAAGAATTGGGAAAGAAGGCAGACAGATGGGTTCGTACGAGAGTTAAACAGAACCAGGGCCAGAATCAGGGTGGTCAGAAGAAAGCAGACCAAAAGGGTAAAGATTCTAAGGGGGAACAAAATGACCAGAAGTCTTCGACAGGTCCCCAACAACCCAAAGAGGGTGGGGGTCAGGCTCCCCAAAAGAAGAAAGAAGGCCAATCCAAAAGATGGTGCCAGTACTGTAAGAGTAAATCTCACTGGTTTAGTGAGTGCACCAAGAAAGGAGGAGGGCAGACTCCTGCCACTGCAGCCCCTAAGGCACCTGTGCCCCCTAGTACAGTCAGCAGTGGTAGTGCGCCTCCCAAGGGTTTAGTAGGGTTAACCCTGGGTTCTGAGGGGCGTGACAATTTAGTTGGCACACTCACTCAGGCTGTCCTTGTCAGTACAGGGGACGCGGACGTATCCCCTGACGTAAGCCCCAATACTTTGGGCAAATACCGACAGACGCCTTTCATAAATGGAAAGATGGCTCAGGCCTATAGGGACACTTGTGCCAGCGTCACCATGGTGACGCCTAACTTTGTGGACCCTGGACAGATCATGCCAGGTACAGAATTCCTGGTGACCAATGCAAGCAATGTCACTACCAATCACAGTATGGCAATTGTAGCTTTCTCCTGGGGAGGGGTAACTGGCCAAAAGAAGGTTGTAGTTAGTCCAGACCTCCCAGTGGATTGTTTGTTGGGCAATGATTTGGAGTCGTCACAATGGTCAGAAGTGGAGCACCGGACTCACATGGAAATGTTAGGTTTGCCAGCACATGTGTTCGCTGTGACTAGGTCACAGGTCAGGAAATGCCCCACTGAACAGGTGCTGGATCCTGGAACAACGGACCAGACACCTCCCAAGAAAAAGAGCAGTAGGGTTAAGGCTGCGCCTTCCCCCTTGCCCCAGGTCGAGGATCAAGTCTCAGAGGAGGCTGACCTACAGGAATTGAGGGAAACTGAGCCTAGGGAGTTCGAACTTGATCAAGTTGAATTCTTGGGCTCAGGGGGACCCTCAAGGGAAGACCTGGGGAAGGACCAGTTAGACTGCCCTTCTCTTGAACCCCTCAGACAGCAGGCTGCTGCTGAGGCTGCTGGGAACGCCACAGGTACCCACAAGGTATACTGGGAAGATGGACTCCTGTACACTGAGTCAAGAGACCCCAAGCCTGGCATGACCAGGAGGCTGGTCGTCCCCTTGTCTCAGCGTGGTTTCCTCCTTACCTTGGCCCACGAGATTCCCTTAGCAGGTCACTTAGGCCAGACGAAAACGTGGGACAGGCTTGTCTCACACTTTCACTGGCCTCACATGAACGAAGATACCAAGGAGTTTTGCCGCTCCTGTGTCACTTGCCAAGCCAGTGGTAAGTCAGGTGGCACGACAAAGGCCCCCCTTATACCAATGCCTGTGGTGGGGGTGCCCTTTGAACGGGTGGGGATCGACATCGTCGGTCCCATGGAACCACCGACAGCATCAGGGCACAAGTTTATACTGGTGGTAGTGGATCATGCCACCAGGTATCCTGAAGCTATTCCCCTTAGGACCACTACAGCACCTGTTGTGGCAAGAGCCCTAGTTGGAGTATTCTCCAGAGTGGGCTTCCCTAAGGAGGTCGTCTCCGACAGAGGTGCAAACTTTATGTCGAGCTACTTAACTGCTATGTGGAAGGAATGTGGTGTCAACTACAAGTTCACTACACCCTATCATCCACAATGCAATGGGCTTGTTGAGAGATTCAACAGGACCCTAAAAGGGATGATTCATGGACTACCGGAAAAGCTTCGGCGAAGATGGGACGTCCTGATCCCCTGCCTCTTGTTCGCCTACAGGGAAGTCCCACAGAAGGGGGTTGGCTACAGCCCTTTTGAACTTTTGTACGGGCATCCTGTAAGAGGACCCCTGTGTTTGGTGAAGGAAGGATGGGAGAGACCTCTCAAAAAGCCTGCAGCCAACATAGTGGACTATGTGCTCGGCCTCCGCTCGCGGATGGCTGAGTACATGGAAAAGGCATCTGAAAACCTTAAGGCCAGCCAAGAACTCCAAAAAGCTTGGCATGACCAAAAGGCTGTCTTGACTGTTTATCAGCCCGGACAGAAGGTGTGGGTGTTGGAGCCAGTGGCCCCAGCAGCACTCAAGGACAAATGGTCCGGGCCCCACACCATCCTGGAGAAAAAGGGAGAGGTCACCTACCTGGTCGACCTGGGAACTCCCCGGAGCCCCCACAGGGTGCTTCATGTCAACAGGCTAAAAGCATATGTCGACAGGAAGGACATGAGTTTGCTCATGGCCCTAGATGAGGGACAGGAAGAGGAGAGTGACCCTCTCCCCGACCTGCTCACTCAGAATCCTGACGATGGCTCGGTAGATGGTGTTGTCTTTTGTGGCAGCCTCTCCGAACATCAACAGAGCGACTGTAAACAGGTTCTTCAGTCGTTCCGACATCTGTTTTCTCTGACACCCAGTCAGACCGATTGGTGCACCCATGAGGTCGACACTGGTGACAGCTTGCCCGTAAAGAGTAAAATCTACAGGCAGCCTGATCACGTTAGAGACTGCATCAAAAGTGAAGTGCAGAAAATGTTGGAGCTGGGAGTCATTGAACCCTCGGATAGCCCTTGGGCTAGTCCCGTAGTTCTAGTGCCGAAACCTCACACCCAGGGTGGTAAGAGAGAGATGAGGTTTTGCGTAGACTACAGGGGTCTCAATGCAGTCACTAAGACTGACGCCCACCCAATACCAAGGGCAGACGAGCTTATCGATAGATTGGCTTCGGCCAACTACTTAAGTACGTTTGACCTGACAGCTGGGTATTGGCAAATCAGGTTAGCTGAGGACGCCAAGCCTAAGACCGCATTTTCAACCCCTGGTGGGCATTATCAGTTCGTGGTAATGCCCTTTGGTCTGAAAAATGCACCTGCCACCTTCCAACGGTTGGTGAATCACGTCCTTACTGGGCTGGATGACTTCTGTGCGGCGTATCTGGACGATATTGCTGTCTTTAGCTCCACCTGGGAGGATCACCTGGTCCACCTGCGGAAGACGTTAGAGGCGCTGCAAGCAGCAGGCCTCACTATCAAGGCCACCAAGTGCCAGATAGGGCAGACACAGGTTGTATACCTGGGCCACCTTGTAGGTGGAGGCCAGGTTCAGCCACTGGAGAGCAAGATACAGTCAATCAGGGACTGGGCTCCTCCAACCACCCAGACTCAGGTTCGAGCTTTCTTGGGCCTGACTGGTTACTATAGGAAGTTTGTCAGGAACTATGGTTCCATCGTGACACCATTAAACGAACTGACAAGTAAGAAAATGCCAAAAAAGGTTCAGTGGACAGCGAGCTGTCAAAAAGCATTCGATGACCTAAAGCAGGCCATGTGCACGGCGCCTATCCTCAAGATTCCGGACTACTCCAAACCATTCATTGTCCAAACAGATGCTTCTGAGTTTGGTGTGGGAGCTGTTCTTTCTCAACTGAATTTTGATGGTCAAGACCAGCCCATTGCTTTTATAAGCAGAAGGCTGACCCCTAGAGAGAAGAATTGGTCAGCTATTGAGAGGGAGGCCTTTGCTGTGGTTTGGGCCCTGAAGAAGCTGAGGCCATACTTGTTTGGCACTCACTTCAAGATTCAGACCGACCATAAGCCCCTCTTGTGGCTAAATCAGATGAAGGGTGAAAACCCCAAACTGCTTAGGTGGTCCATTTCCCTACAGGGGATGGACTTCACAGTGGAACATAGACCTGGTACTGATCATGGCAATGCCGATGGGCTCTCCAGATATTTCCACTTAGAACAAGAAGACTCACCTGGTCAACGTTAGCTAGTTGTTCCGACGTTTGGGGGGGGGTCATGTAGGAGAGTAGGGTCTGCAATCCTATGATCACCCAGATTTTTTGCTTTTGTTTCACTGGTTTACGACTTTCTCTGGCTGTGGGCCTGCCAATCAGACCCACAGCCTGGCTGTTCTCTTTCTAAATTACGATATGTACCCTAGGTGCATTTACCAATTAGTACTGGGCCACCTTATCAGACCCTGTAACTCAGGGCATAGGTGTACCCAGGGCCGCCAGGGGCTGCAGCATGTATTATGCCACCCTTGGCTGGCCTCCTCAATTTGACACAACTGGCTGCATGACAGCTGGGGCGAAGTCGTGTAATCACCCTTTGCTTTAGATATAGTAGCCCTATATCTAACCATACAATGGACACCCGAGTTCCTATCAGTCACTCCTATGGCAGGCCTTGACAATCCTGAAGGCAGAGTGCATGGGCTCGTGTGAACTGTGTTCTGGCCCGAGCCGAGCCGGTTGCAGCTTGCGGAGAAAAGATCCAATGGCTGTTCCATGATAATGCGTACCACATCGGTAACTTCGGTGTCGCGTTATCAAGACATGTCGAGTAAGGTGTCATACGAATCGGGGTGCTGCCCTCTCACCAACCCTGGCGACGAGGTTAGCATCCCGCCCTTCTAGAGGGACACGACATGTACGTAACTGTGAACCCCGGTTAAAGTTAACGAAAGCCTCAGCTCCACAAAATGGATGCTGCCACCACAGACACGAGTCTGACCTCCTGCTGCTGGGAGTCCTTCCAGCGAGGAGCGCTTGGACAAAGGGTTTCCTGTCGAGGGCGGTGTTCGCACCGTTCCAGACAGGGTTTGTGTATTCTGGGTAGGTAGGGCTTTTGCAAGAAGGTGACTGCGGAGTGGCACCCCGGTGCTCACTACGCATCTGCCGGTTAGAACCAGTTCCAGGGGCGATAGCCCTGGCCTGGGGAAAGTCCGGCAGGGGAGAGGGGTGTAACTACCCCCTTCCTGGTCCCACCCTTAGGGCAGGACCTAGTCATACCCGCCCCTTTCTTTAGGATAAAGGCCGGAGCGGGGACCCTTCCAAATTAGATCATCTTTGAATCAAGAATACTTTCTACGAAAGGACTTCAAGACTCTTCTCAAGATTTCTCCCTTGTGGCTAAGGAGTAGTCACCCTGCATCAGCGGGCACCATCTAAGAACTCTGCGGTTTGCTGTAAGTCCTTCCTCAAGGAATCCGACGGCCCAGCTCGACGAGAACCGGCTTCCCTGGCACCTCTGACCTCTACCCACGTCATCAGCTCAGCTGTGATCTGTGGGTGCGACGAGACCTCGAGGGACCGGCCATCATCAGAACCTGCACGCTCTTAAAACCAGCACGACCATCGAGGTAACTCTCTGGTGAGTGCTCTGGGGTCCGAGAAGCCCCGACCCTGAGCCGCTCCAGCACCGAAGTGCAGTCTCCCAGCATCTCCACGATCTGCGTGGGGCCCTTCTGCTCGCTGCTCAGCACGTTGTCTGGTCACTAGCCGCTGGCTTGTGCCCTTCTGTGACGACATCCGAGAATCATCACTGCTGGTCTGGTGGCCCCAGACTGGCCCTTGCTTCCATCTTTGCGAGAAGCACCCCGGACCCTCCTGGTCCAACCAAGACGCCATCTTAGGCCCACCACGTGGCCCTGAGATCTGCCAAGGCTTGTTGCCCCATCCTGGGCCCAGCGACGCCGACAGCACCATCCTTCGTGGGACAGCTCGCACCTCCACCGTGGTCGCCGACAACGCCTCCTGGTCCGTGAGACTGCAGAGCCTAGCGTCGCCCACTCACCTGGTCGAGGTGACGGCCAACCGGTGCCTTCCTGGTACCCTCTGACTACTGGCTAGTAGTACGAACTTGGTCCCCTCTGCTTTCAGGTTTCATCAATCTCTGATCCAGGCTTGGATCCCTACGAACTATTCATCACTGGTCGCCGGCCAGCAACTCCTTTTCTTCCGGCTCCTGGCTCGTCAGCGAAGACCCCGACGCCTGTAAGACTTGTGCAGCCGCAGCCCTCGTGGCTAGGTAACTCGGCATTTCGGTGCCTGCATAGCCTCCTTACTCTAGGGTCCCGAGTCCCTCGCTTCCGACTTGTCTTAACCTTTCCGTGTCCTCGGACACTTGTTTAAACGTGCACTTGAAGTATTTGCTAAAGAGATTTGGTTGTGCTAAGTACCCTGTCCTCATAAAGAGTACAGGGCTGTTGTGATTCTTAATAAATATACTGTTTATTTTCATAACACTTGTGTGGTGTCCTTTCACTGGGTGTTCAAGGGGTACATGTGTGGTAAACAGCTAGCTTAACGCGCCCTCTCGAGTCTTTAGCCTTAGACTGCTCGTATCCACGCTACTAGGATAGCTGGTCTATAGGTTGACTTACAACCAAACACCATAAGGGTCGTTGGAACGATACATAGCGGTCGCTAGAATAGCGAACGTTGCATATCGGGCCAACTTCTCACATTGGTGGCAGCGGTGGGATTTGAGCTTGCTGTTGTTTTACCACACGTATCCTAAGAATATCTTGTTGAAAGATCGCACAAGTACTGTTAGTACATATAACTAAAAGCTTAGAATACTCTGAGTTCTACTGAACCAGCTGTTGTAGCTCCTCAAGGCTTAGCACACCTTGGCTACAACTCTTAGCAAGGGAACAGTAGGAAAACACATAGTGTAGGTAGGTGCATCACTTACACCACACTAGAAACAGTATGTCGGGCCAAGGAGGAAACTCTGAGTCTCCCCTTGTGTCAGTTGACCCTCCACAGGTCATCCCTTCAGGATATACTGTGCTGAGCTTCAAGGAGTTAAGACGACTGTGTCACTCCAGGAAGATTCAGCAGGGGTCTAACCCCACAACGTCCTTTCTGATTGGTCTCTTGGAGACTTATGATGCCAGGAGAGCTGAGAAACTTCGTAGCTCTTCTAATCCAGAAGGAGACATGCCTCCCCTCGAGGGAACCCGGGACGATCCTGACCTCATCCACCTCGCAACTGAGAACGAAGATGGGGAGGAGGATGAGGATGAGGATCTCTCTGGGGATGAGGCAGATAAGGGACAGGTAGAAGTCGTCAGACTAACACGGTCCAACTTAAGCAAACATGATAGTGGTACTGGGGAAACCCCGGCGCTACTGTCAGGTCCGCTTAACATGGGGAATGGACGAGCCAGATCTCTGTCAAGAGGCTCTGGCAGATCCCTTCATACCAATGGCTCTCACAACTCTTCTCAAAGAGGGATGACGTCCCCTCAGAGGAGAGTGTACGAAGCGAAGGAAAGGGCAGCTAATCTGAGGATCGAAAGGGAAGAACTTGCCCTGGCCAAGGAAAAGCTTGCTTTTGCTAGAGAGCAACAGTTAAGTGGGGTAGTCCCCACTGGTGGCAGCAATGTACCTAGTAATAGGGAAAAGAGTTTCGATACGAAGCACCTTGGGAAGATAGTGCCCCCCTTTAAACAAGGGGACGACATCCACAAATGGATTACTGCTTTGGAGAGGGCCTGCACTGTGCAGGGTGTTCCCCAGAGTCAGTGGGCAGCTATCTTGTGGCTCTCCTTTGAAGGAAAAGGAAGAGACAAGCTCCTCACCACAAGGGTAGAGGACGCTAATAATTACCAAGTCTTGAAGAATACACTCGTTGAAGGGTTCGGCCTAACCACTGAGCAGTACAGGGTGCTGTTCAGGGATACCCAGAAAACGCAGTCTCAAGATTGGTCTGATTTTGTCGATTGTGCCACTAAGGCTTTTGAGGGCTGGTTGCTGGGCAGTAAGGTTACTGATTACGCAGGATTGTATAATTTGATGATGAGAGAACAAATTTTAAACAATTGTCAGAACCAGTTGTTGCATCAGCATCTTGTCGACTCGGATCTGACCTCTCCCCAAGAATTGGGAAAGAAGGCAGACAGATGGGTTCGTACGAGAGTTAAACAGAACCAGGGCCAGAATCAGGGTGGTCAGAAGAAAGCAGACCAAAAGGGTAAAGATTCTAAGGGGGAACAAAATGACCAGAAGTCTTCGACAGGTCCCCAACAACCCAAAGAGGGTGGGGGTCAGGCTCCCCAAAAGAAGAAAGAAGGCCAATCCAAAAGATGGTGCCAGTACTGTAAGAGTAAATCTCACTGGTTTAGTGAGTGCACCAAGAAAGGAGGAGGGCAGACTCCTGCCACTGCAGCCCCTAAGGCACCTGTGCCCCCTAGTACAGTCAGCAGTGGTAGTGCGCCTCCCAAGGGTTTAGTAGGGTTAACCCTGGGTTCTGAGGGGCGTGACAACTTAGTTGGCACACTCACTCAGGCTGTCCTTGTCAGTACAGGGGACGCGGACGTATCCCCTGACGTAAGCCCCAATACTTTGGGCAAATACCGACAGACGCCTTTCATAAATGGAAAGATGGCTCAGGCCTATAGGGACACTTGTGCCAGCGTCACCATGGTGACGCCTAACTTTGTGGACCCTGGACAGATCATGCCAGGTACAGAATTCCTGGTGACCAATGCAAGCAATGTCACTACCAATCACAGTATGGCAATTGTAGCTTTCTCCTGGGGAGGGGTAACTGGCCAAAAGAAGGTTGTAGTTAGTCCAGACCTCCCAGTGGATTGTTTGTTGGGCAATGATTTGGAGTCGTCACAATGGTCAGAAGTGGAGCACCGGACTCACATGGAAATGTTAGGTTTGCCAGCACATGTGTTCGCTGTGACTAGGTCACAGGTCAGGAAATGCCCCACTGAACAGGTGCTGGATCCTGGAACAACGGACCAGACACCTCCCAAGAAAAAGAGCAGTAGGGTTAAGGCTGCGCCTTCCCCCTTGCCCCAGGTCGAGGATCAAGTCTCAGAGGAGGCTGACCTACAGGAATTGAGGGAAACTGAGCCTAGGGAGTTCGAACTTGATCAAGTTGAATTCTTGGGCTCAGGGGGACCCTCAAGGGAAGACCTGGGGAAGGACCAGTTAGACTGCCCTTCTCTTGAACCCCTCAGACAGCAGGCTGCTGCTGAGGCTGCTGGGAACGCCACAGGTACCCACAAGGTATACTGGGAAGATGGACTCCTGTACACTGAGTCAAGAGACCCCAAGCCTGGCATGACCAGGAGGCTGGTCGTCCCCTTGTCTCAGCGTGGTTTCCTCCTTACCTTGGCCCACGAGATTCCCTTAGCAGGTCACTTAGGCCAGACGAAAACGTGGGACAGGCTTGTCTCACACTTTCACTGGCCTCACATGAACGAAGATACCAAGGAGTTTTGCCGCTCCTGTGTCACTTGCCAAGCCAGTGGTAAGTCAGGTGGCACGACAAAGGCCCCCCTTATACCAATGCCTGTGGTGGGGGTGCCCTTTGAACGGGTGGGGATCGACATCGTCGGTCCCATGGAACCACCGACAGCATCAGGGCACAAGTTTATACTGGTGGTAGTGGATCATGCCACCAGGTATCCTGAAGCTATTCCCCTTAGGACCACTACAGCACCTGTTGTGGCAAGAGCCCTAGTTGGAGTATTCTCCAGAGTGGGCTTCCCTAAGGAGGTCGTCTCCGACAGAGGTGCAAACTTTATGTCGAGCTACTTAACTGCTATGTGGAAGGAATGTGGTGTCAACTACAAGTTCACTACACCCTATCATCCACAATGCAATGGGCTTGTTGAGAGATTCAACAGGACCCTGAAAGGGATGATTCATGGACTACCGGAAAAGCTTCGGCGAAGATGGGACGTCCTGATCCCCTGCCTCTTGTTCGCCTACAGAGAAGTCCCACAGAAGGGGGTTGGCTACAGCCCTTTTGAACTTTTGTACGGGCATCCTGTAAGAGGACCCCTGTGTTTGGTGAAGGAAGGATGGGAGAGACCTCTCAAAAAGCCTGCAGCCAACATAGTGGACTATGTGCTCGGCCTCCGCTCGCGGATGGCTGAGTACATGGAAAAGGCATCTGAAAACCTTAAGGCCAGCCAAGAACTCCAAAAAGCTTGGCATGACCAAAAGGCTGTCTTGACTGTTTATCAGCCCGGACAGAAGGTGTGGGTGTTGGAGCCAGTGGCCCCAGCAGCACTCAAGGACAAATGGTCCGGGCCCCACACCATCCTGGAGAAAAAGGGAGAGGTCACCTACCTGGTCGACCTGGGAACTCCCCGGAGCCCCCACAGGGTGCTTCATGTCAACAGGCTAAAAGCATATGTCGACAGGAAGGACATGAGTTTGCTCATGGCCCTAGATGAGGGACAGGAAGAGGAGAGTGACCCTCTCCCCGACCTGCTCACTCAGAATCCTGACGATGGCTCGGTAGATGGTGTTGTCTTTTGTGGCAGCCTCTCCGAACATCAACAGAGCGACTGTAAACAGGTTCTTCAGTCGTTCCGACATCTGTTTTCTCTGACACCCAGTCAGACCGATTGGTGCACCCATGAGGTCGACACTGGTGACAGCTTGCCCGTAAAGAGTAAAATCTACAGGCAGCCTGATCACGTTAGAGACTGCATCAAAAGTGAAGTGCAGAAAATGTTGGAGCTGGGAGTCATTGAACCCTCGGATAGCCCTTGGGCTAGTCCCGTAGTTCTAGTGCCGAAACCTCACACCCAGGGTGGTAAGAGAGAGATGAGGTTTTGCGTAGACTACAGGGGTCTCAATGCAGTCACTAAGACTGACGCCCACCCAATACCAAGGGCAGACGAGCTTATCGATAGATTGGCTTCGGCCAACTACTTAAGTACGTTTGACCTGACAGCTGGGTATTGGCAAATCAGGTTAGCTGAGGACGCCAAGCCTAAGACCGCATTTTCAACCCCTGGTGGGCATTATCAGTTCGTGGTAATGCCCTTTGGTCTGAAAAATGCACCTGCCACCTTCCAACGGTTGGTGAATCACGTCCTTACTGGGCTGGATGACTTCTGTGCGGCGTATCTGGACGATATTGCTGTCTTTAGCTCCACCTGGGAGGATCACCTGGTCCACCTGCGGAAGACGTTAGAGGCGCTGCAAGCAGCAGGCCTCACTATCAAGGCCACCAAGTGCCAGATAGGGCAGACACAGGTTGTATACCTGGGCCACCTTGTAGGTGGAGGCCAGGTTCAGCCACTGGAGAGCAAGATACAGTCAATCAGGGACTGGGCTCCTCCAACCACCCAGACTCAGGTTCGAGCTTTCTTGGGCCTGACTGGTTACTATAGGAAGTTTGTCAGGAACTATGGTTCCATCGTGACACCATTAAACGAACTGACAAGTAAGAAAATGCCAAAAAAGGTTCAGTGGACAGCGAGCTGTCAAAAAGCATTCGATGACCTAAAGCAGGCCATGTGCACGGCGCCTATCCTCAAGATTCCGGACTACTCCAAACCATTCATTGTCCAAACAGATGCTTCTGAGTTTGGTGTGGGAGCTGTTCTTTCTCAACTGAATTTTGATGGTCAAGACCAGCCCATTGCTTTTATAAGCAGAAGGCTGACCCCTAGAGAGAAGAATTGGTCAGCTATTGAGAGGGAGGCCTTTGCTGTGGTTTGGGCCCTGAAGAAGCTGAGGCCATACTTGTTTGGCACTCACTTCAAGATTCAGACCGACCATAAGCCCCTCTTGTGGCTAAATCAGATGAAGGGTGAAAACCCCAAACTGCTTAGGTGGTCCATTTCCCTACAGGGGATGGACTTCACAGTGGAACATAGACCTGGTACTGATCATGGCAATGCCGATGGGCTCTCCAGATATTTCCACTTAGAACAAGAAGACTCACCTGGTCAACGTTAGCTAGTTGTTCCGACGTTTGGGGGGGGGTCATGTAGGAGAGTAGGGTCTGCAATCCTATGATCACCCAGATTTTTTGCTTTTGTTTCACTGGTTTACGACTTTCTCTGGCTGTGGGCCTGCCAATCAGACCCACAGCCTGGCTGTTCTCTTTCTAAATTACGATATGTACCCTAGGTGCATTTACCAATTAGTACTGGGCCACCTTATCAGACCCTGTAACTCAGGGCATAGGTGTACCCAGGGCCGCCAGGGGCTGCAGCATGTATTATGCCACCCTTGGCTGGCCTCCTCAATTTGACACAACTGGCTGCATGACAGCTGGGGCGAAGTCGTGTAATCACCCTTTGCTTTAGATATAGTAGCCCTATATCTAACCATACAATGGACACCCGAGTTCCTATCAGTCACTCCTATGGCAGGCCTTGACAATCCTGAAGGCAGAGTGCATGGGCTCGTGTGAACTGTGTTCTGGCCCGAGCCGAGCCGGTTGCAGCTTGCGGAGAAAAGATCCAATGGCTGTTCCATGATAATGCGTACCACATCGGTAACTTCGGTGTCGCGTTATCAAGACATGTCGAGTAAGGTGTCATACGAATCGGGGTGCTG